>NW_006921648.1:4815438-4817909 GCF_000298275.1 Orycteropus afer afer
AAAGGACAAATATTGTGTGAGTCCATTGATCAACAGAAGGTTTACCCACAGATACCAGGCATTGGGGGAAGGGGTGAGAAAATCACTAACTAGACAATAGGCATGCACTAATTTGGGTGAAGGGAAAGGCAATACACAGTAAGGGAGGTCAACACAATATCCCTAAGACAAAGGAAGACACGGAGAGGTGCCCAAGAGTTACAGACAGCAAAGGGAAATACTATTACATACACAATCCTGCATGATCAGAAATAGCAAACTGTAATCTGCAGGTGGGCACACATGCAGACATGCAAGCTGAATAGGCCTACACCCATGAGCACATGTATGTTTGGCAGAGAATATTTTTATATGCATATTTGTATGTGCTGTAAATATAGCCATGGATACAGCAGAGCAAACAAGGAGTAACATTTTGAAAACTTCTTAGCTATAACCAAACACCTTGAGGGAATGAGTTGCTGGGCTTGGGGCTCAGGACCACAGTCAGTTAACATAACATAGTTCACAAAGACAGTGTTCTCCATCCTACTGTGGTGAGTAGTGACCGGGGTCTTCAAAGCTAGTAAGCAACCATCTAAGATGCAACCACTGGTCTCTTTCCATCCAGAGGAAACAAGAGTGAAGAAAATCAAAGACTCAAGGAAACAATTAGTCCAGAGGACCAATGGACCATGTGAACCCCAGCCTCCACTACCCTGAGACCAGAAGAACTAGATGGTACCCGGCTACCACTATGGACCTCTTTGATCCTGATCACAGTAGGAGGTCCTAGACAGAGTGGGAGAAAAATGTAGAACAAAATTCAAAATCATGAAGAACACCAGATTACTGGTCTGATAGAGACCAGTGGAACCCCTGAGACTGTGACCCTTAGATGCCCTTCAAACCTGGAGCTGAACTTACCCCTGGTGATCACCCTGCTGCCAAAGACAGACAGACCGATGAAGTGAACAATAACACTAATGAGGCAGGTGCTGCTCAGAGCAATCAACCATACGAGACCAAAAGGGCAGCAGTTGCCCAAAAACAAAGCTTGGAAGGCAGGAAGGGCAGGAGAGAGGGAACAAATGGACATTGGGAGCCCAGTGAGGAAGAGGGAAGAGTGCTGTTACAGTGAGGGCCCTGCAAGCAATGTTATGAACCAAACTGTGTATGACTTGTTGAATGGAAAACTAAACTGCTCTGTGAACTTTCACCTGAACCACACTTAAAGAAAAGATGACAGCATAGAATACTCTATCTATGAGACAGTTCTGCTCTGTCACTTGGGGTCACTATGAGTCACAATCAACTGAGTAGCACCCAACTACAACAACAACGAACTGAGAAAATACATTTCTGTTTTTTAAAGCTCCCCATTTGTGGTAATTCTATTACAGCATCGCTAGGTAATGAAGACACTCAGTGAAGCATAATGATATTGAAAATGCTATAATAGATACTATTTATGAAGTACATCCACCACCCGCCTGTCAGTTTGTGGTTCTGCGGTGGCTTATGTGTTGCTGGGATGCTGGAAGGAAGCTATGCCGCCATATTTCAAATACCAGCAGGGTCACCCATGGGGAAATGGTTCCAGCAGAGCATCCAGACTTAGCCAAAGAACAAAGACCTTGGAGGTCTAATTCTGAAGAGAACTGGCCAGTGAAAACGCAATGGATGGCAGTGGAAAAGGGAAAGGAAGCCCTTGAGGGGCTGGATTGACACAGTGGCTGCAGCAGTGGGCTCCAACACAGCAGGGATTCCGAGCAGGGCACAGAGCTGAGCAGGGTTTCATTCTGTTGTGCATGGTGTTGCCGCAAATGGCAGCTGACTCGATGACACCTAACAGACAAACCAAGAGTGATGTGCATCAAGTGTTTGCTGCCTGGCACGTACTGAACCCTTACTGCATCTCACGTCGAATCCTGCTGACAGCCTATGGGCTTTGGGGCTTAGGTGACTCGTGTCTAAGCTGTAAAGAAGATGTGGACAGGTGAAGACGCTAAGTGATCACTCAAGCTCACCTGGCTGGTCAGGTCTGCTCATGAGCCTAGTCAAGGATGGGAGTCCCCAAAAGGTTTGCATCCCCACCTGTGGGAGCCATGGCGTAGTTGATAAAGCATCTGACTGCTAACAAGAAGGTCAGTGGTTCAAACCCACCAGCTGCTTCATGGAAGGAAGATGGGACAATCTATTTCCATAAAGATTTACAGCCTCAGAAACCCAATGGGGGTCGCTATGAGTCGGAATTGATCTGATGGCAGTGAGTTGCGGGAGCCTTGCTTGAGCTTCTTTCTGGATCCACAGCTGATCCACTCAACTGCTGACTGAAAGGTTGGAGGGAGGTTCAAGTCCACCCTGAGGGGCCTAGGAAGGAAGACTTGGTGATCTCCTGCTGAAAAAATCAGCCACTGAAAACCCTATGGAACATAGTTCGACTACAGTGGTCACAGTTCTACGCGTGGGATTGCCACGAGTCAAAGTCG
>NW_006921648.1:4818799-4821177 GCF_000298275.1 Orycteropus afer afer
GTCTTGCAGGGACCAGGCTAACACTCCAGATGGCTCTACCTAGAGCCTCTGAATGTGCACCCCTGTCCTTGTTGGACTTGGGGCTCATGGTGCAGGGTCTATAGCTCTCTGGACAGAAAGCCAGCGCTGGTTGAGGCCACCTCTCCCCCTCTCCACCAGGAGCCACCCCTTCCCCCATAGAATGTATTTATCTATTCCTACTCTGTGCACAGATTTCCATAAATTTCTCCCACCCCATAGTGTATTCAGACGGAAATAAATGAGTTTAATTACTTAAAGTAAATTTGGAATTCAGGGGCAAATGCACTCCATCTCGCGTGTGAGCCCAGCCACAGAAGGAAGTGTAAAATATTCAAGCCGTTGAGAGATTGCAGCCCCTGGGTTTGGCAGGCACTGGCATTTTGCCTTCTTTCCTGCATGGGCTCCGAGCCGGGGAGATGTGATCCTCTGTCCTCCCTGCTCTCGGGGGGGCTTGGTTGGAAGGCAGCCACCAGCACTCTCCCTCTTTGCCTCTCCCCAGAGGACTCCCTGCGAGGCCGGGATGGTTTCCACATTAACCTCTCTAGCCGCTTGCTGAAGCAGCTGATAATTTTGCTCTGCACCCAGCCACGCGTGGCAGCGATCAGAAAATCTGTAACCAGAGGGGAGAGCGGCTGCTAAAAGGAGTGGTAATAGGGCAGTTTAGGCGAGACTTCCAGGGAAGAAGACTGCAATTTCAATAAGGAAAATCATAAACTCCAAATTAACAGAAAGAAAGGAAGAAGGATGCAGTGCTGGTGGGGGTTCCTCGCCTCAGCTCCCCTCTACAAGTCATCAGAGGAGCTTGGGGAGCCCCTCAGAACAGGGCTGGGTCTGGGGTCCCTGAGGTGGGAGCTGTGTATGCATTGCTGCTAACTGGACAGCCTAGCCAGTTGCCTCTGAGTCGATCCCCACTCATGGCAGCCCCATGTGTGTGAGTGTGGAACAGTACTCCGTAGGGTTTCAACTGGCTGATGTTTTGGAAGTAGGTCACTAGGCCTTTTCCCAAGGTACCTGTGAGTGGCCAACCCACCAACCTTTTGGTTAGCAGCTGAGAATTGTATCTGTTTGCACCACCCAGGAACTCCTTCCTGGCACCTGTTGTTGTCATTGTTGTTAGGGGACATTGAGTCTATGTTTGACTCATAGTGACCCCGTGACCCCGCATGACAGTAGAGGGAGCTCTGGTAGCATAGAGCCTAAGGCACTTGACTGCTAACCAGAAAGCTGGCAGTTCAAACCCACCAGCCACTCCTTGGAAGGAAGGTTGGGCAGTCTACTTCCATAGTGATACTGCCTTGGGCCCAACAGCAACACCTTTGTTTCACTGAAGTCCTTTGTATCCCCTCTTGAGTAACAAGCGTCCTTGCTACAGTCATTTGGTTTCCTCCCAAATGAAATCATTGTTAAAATGTTTATTACTCAATTCCCCAATCTGTCACTGAACTGGAGAAACCAAGTTTGGGGACACTCTGGCTCGGTGGTTAAACCCAATGCCATCAAGTCGATTCTGACTCATAGCGAACCACAGTGGGTTTCCGAGGTGGTAAATCTTTACGGAAATAGATTGTCCCATCTTTTTTCTGCATAGCAGCTGGCGGGTTTGAACCATCAACCTTCTGGTTAGCAGTCAAATGCTTTAGTAGGCACTGAGCCACCAGAGCTCCTTGGCTTGATGGTTAAGAGTAAGGTTTATAGAGGTACTATGTGGATTGGAATCCCAATTCCACCACCTGCTAGCTTACAAAAACAGTATAAACCTCAGTACCTCTCCTGTAAAACAGGACTGATGAACATGTCAAACTCAAGAGGCTGCTCTGAGGACTTGTATAAGATAAGCAATCACATGATAATTGTTTTCTAATATTGGTGTTAAAAGTAAGACTACCATTTCACTTACTGTTCCTCAAGCTTAAAGCATGGGTTCCCTTTAAAGGGAAAACGACTCTCATGAATCCCCAGTGTGGCTAATACTTTTGCAGACCCCAAGCTTGTGACTGAAGACCCAATCTGAGAGCCTTGGATCCAGGTATCGAAAAAATAAAGAAACTGAGATGCAAGCAACTTACCCATGGTCCCACAACTAGCTGTGGAGGCAGAGACCTTCTTTGTCTCTGTCTTGGAGTCTGTTGAAATGCCTGCAGTGCCTAGTAGAGAATATCCTCCAATATGTTTGATGAATAAATTCAGTCAATCAATCAACAAACAACGATCAAGCTCATACTAGGTACCAGGAAAGGGAGCCCCCGTGGCACAATGGTGAAGCACTTGGCTGCTCACCAGAAGGTTGGTGGTTCCAACCCACCCAGCAGATCTGTGGGAGAAAAGACCTAGTGATCTGCTCCCATAAAGAAAACTCT
>NW_006921648.1:4821786-4835260 GCF_000298275.1 Orycteropus afer afer
GGAAACCCAAGGAGGGGTCGCTATGAGTCGGGGCCGACTCGACGGCACATAACAACAACAACAACAAGAGAAATACCACAAGTGCATGCCTTCAACAAACAGGGGTTTATACTCTTACAGTTTTAGAGGCTAGAAGTCTGAGTTCAAAGTGCCAGGTCTAGGGGCTTGTGGAAGCCCCTCGACCTTGGACTTCAGCCCTGCGTCCTGCTCCTGGCCCACTGGAGCTGGAGATGTCTGTTCACTCAGGCAGCTGCTGGCTGCTGAGGCTGACACATCCAAGGTGGACAAATGAAATGGCACAGTCCCGATATTACCAAAGCACATGGCAGGCCATTGATTCAAGTCCCATTAACAGTCACAAGATTGGTAGACAACATGGCAGGCTTCTGAGTAATGACTCAGCTACATGCAAGATTCTAGCGGGCCAAAAGTTGTGGACCATTCCCAAAGCTTTTCCTTAGATACGGGAAGCAGACCACATCCCTACAGCAGCTATTCAGCTCCTCACGGCAGATCCCACCATGGAGTTGATTGCCAGTCTCGGGGAATAACTGCCACCAGCTGCCCAGCCACTCAAAACCAGGCCCACCAAGTTGACACATAAACTTAACTACCACAGATGCTAACCGAAACGTTGGTGGTTTGAACCCACCAGCTTCTCCGTGGGAGAAAGATGTGTCAGTCTGCTTCTGTAAAGATTACAGCCTTGAAACCCTATGGGGCACTTCCGCTGTGTCTTCCAGGGGCGCTGTGAGATACCAGCTGTCTAACTCCTACACTGCAGATGCTGAACAATGGTCTGGCTGGCCCTGCTCCAGTCTGTCCCGGCATTGGGGGCGTCACACAGCCCTGATGTGCCCACTTGGCTGGCCCCACTCCCCACACTGCTGACGGTCATTTTGGTCCCACAGTGGACTGACCAGCTCCTTCCCACCAAGGCTGTGGAAGGTTAGACATCTTTTGTTTTTTCTCCTTTTCAATTACAAAAGCCTGTTTGAACAGCCTCTATGACAGCCCGTGTTCAAACAAGCTTTTGTAATTGAAAACAGAGCTTGCAATGTGGCTGCAGGGACGCTTGCCTCAAAAGGAGGGGGTGCAGATCATGCTGAGAGCTGGTCCCGGAGGCCACTTTCAAAGTGTTTAAAGCTTCGTTCCAATTTTTTTTTAAAAAAAAAGAAAGAAGAAAATCCTGTTTAAACACACAGTCCAGGCCGACTGGCTTGGGTGATTGAAAAATGGAGATTTTTAACAAGATGTTGCTCCGGACCCAGGTGCAGCCTTCTTGGGGCAGGGTGACAGAGGAGCACTACTTCCTACTAGTGGCCCTCCCCTCCCCCAGGCTCCTGTGTCCTCTATTCTAGGGAACTTCTGAGGGTGACCCCACAAATCTCCCAGTGAGTCCCAGTTCACACTTAGGCTCTCAGTTCACCTTCAGTCTCGGGCTCTCTCTGGCTCTGGCTGTTTGTAGTGACTTACGGGCCGGCCGTGGTGGTTCAGTGGTAGAATTCTCCTCTTCCGTGCAGGAAGTCTGGGCTCGATCCCAGCCAGTGTACCTCCTGCAGAGCCCCCACCCATCGGTCAGAAGAAGATTGCATGTTGCTAGGATGCTGACCAGGTTCCAGCAGAGCTTCCAGACTAAAGACAGACCAGGAAGAAAGGCCTGGCACCCTGTTTCTGAAAATCAACCAGTGAAGAGCTAAAGATCACAGCCGCCTGATCCCCAGCCGATCAAAGGGACAGTTTTGTGCATGGGATCCCCATGGGTAGGGGGCCAACTCAGCAGTTGCTCCTAACAATGATATGTATTGGCTATCAGCAGTGGCTCTGGAATGAGAATTGGGTTCCAATCAGGCTCCCTCTTTTGGTAGCTGTGTGTGCCTTCTCTGGGACTCAGTCTCCTCTCCTGTAAAACAGCATCATATCACACCTGTGCCCCAGGGTTGCTTTGCAGGATAAAGACTCTCCATTTCAATCACCTTTTTCCACTGTGCAAGATGAAGCTAGAGCGTTTGATCAGTTTTAGTTAGTTCTGTTATTAATATGAATATCGGTAGCTGTATTTATGTAGCAAAGATCGTGGGGCTGGCACAGGACCAGTCAGTGTTTCGTTCTGCTGTGCATGAGGTCACTGTGAGTCAGAGACGACTCCACGGCACCTAACAACAACAGCTGTATTTATGATAACTGTATTTGTTTATGGTTAAGAGCATAGATTCATCCTAAAATGGGAATGATGGTGGGTTACTTCTCCCATCATAACCCCAAACCCTTTGCCATCAAGTCAATTCTGACTCCTGGTGACCCTGGAGGACAAAGCAGAACTGCTCTATGGTGTTTCCAAGGCTGTGTATCTTCCTGGAAGCACACTGTCACATCTTTCTTCCATGGAGCAGATAGTGGATTGGAACCACCAGCTTTTGGGTTAGCAGCCTTGACCACCGTGTCACCAGAGCTCCTACGCCAGCCCTGTGTACACGTAGAACTGGACCCTTATGATGTGCGGCAGACTGAGGCGGGATGGGAGCAGGACTCTGAGCTAGTCAACGGGTGCAGGCGCTGTGGAAGAGAGGTAGGTGCACACAGGATCTGCTGAGAGTCCAGAAATCAGTTCTTAGCAGGGGGCGGGGAGGGTGGGAAAGACCTTAGGGACAGGTGCCGTTTGAACAGATGGTCAGAGAGAGAGAGAGAGAGAGAGAGAGAGAGAGAGAGAGAGGGAGAGGGAGTCAGGCAGTGGAGTACCACGGGTCAAGACAAAGAAAAGCTTGGGGAATGGCCTGCATTTATGTCTGGCTGTGAATCGGGGTGGGAGTGGCTGTTTGTTGCCCTTGAGGGAGGATAGACTGGATGGGCTAGAGGCCAGCTGTGGGGACATCAGCTGGTGTTAAGATTGCAGAGGACAGAAACTCAACAGAAAATGGCTTAAAAGAAAGAGGAATTAATGAGTGAATAAATGAAATGAATGAGAAATACCTTAATTTGCACAAAGGTAGTCTAAAGTCAGGCCCAATAGGTTTAAAAGGGGTAAATGATGTCATTAGAATCTCTCTGTCTCTCTGTCTCTCCTGGAGTCCCTAGAGGATGCAAACATTTAAGAACTCAGCTACTGACTTCAAAGTTGGAGGTTCGAATCCACCCTGAGGCATCTTGGAAGAAGGACCTAGCAACCCTCTTCTGAAAATCCAGAAACTACGGGGCACAAGCCCACTCTGACACACACGGCGACACCATGGATCAGAATCAGCTTGATGGTGACTCTTCCTCTCCGCTCTCAGCACTGCTTTTCTAGATGGGCTTCACCGCTGGCTTCCGCGTGGCTGGCCCCTTCATTCCCAGGCTTGTTCTTGTTGCTCACAGCCTCAGTGGAAAGAGAAAGGGCCCCTTGTTGGTAGCTTCCACCAATGTCCCCAGGTTGACTCCCATTGGGTCCCCTTAGTTCATTTAACCATCCTGACACTAAGCATTGAGGTCAAGGGGGAAGGGGGCTTCAACCGATCAGATCAGCATCAAAAATTGCCCATCCTTGTTTGTGCCTGAACCACAGGGACTGGAGTGGGAAGAAGAGTCTGACCCAGAGGGAAATCGGGTGCTTTTAACAGAAGCAGCAGCATGGATACCGGGCCGAAAAGCAACAGATGATGACAACAGCCTTGGGCATTCAGCTTCATTTTGACTTGATAGTAGGCATTTTGGGAGGGAGGGCCTTGTAAATTAGTGAGCAATTGAGTTTGAACAGAGATTGAAGAAGACCCAAGACCAGTTAAGATGGACCAGGTGAGCGTGTCCAGAACCAAGGAACCAGGCAGAAAGAGATCCAAGATTTATGAAACCTGAAGCTTATTCACTTTAGGGGCCCTCTTTGAGCTGGACAGCATTCTAAGATGAGCCCTCAAGACTCCCACCCTCCTCAGGCATGATCCTCGTGACTGAAAATCGTGGACTGAACTTCCATGGTTGTTGTCAGCTGCTGTTAAGTCGGCTCTGATTCACGGTGACCCACGGACAACAGAATGAAATGTTACCCGGCCCTGCTCCATCTTCATGGTCCTTGGTGCGTTGAGCCCACTGTAGCAGCCTCTGTGTATTGGCAGTGCCTTGCAGGCTGGGGGCCCATCTTCCAGCACCGTATCTGACAGTGCGCTGTTGTCAGCCATCGGGTTTTCACACGTGCGTCATCAGGTGTTTCTTCCTAGTCTGTCTTGGTCTGGAGCCTCGCTGAAGCCTGCCTGCCCTGGGTGACCTTGCTGAAATACTGGTGGCATAGCTTCCAGCCTCCTAGCACATGCCAGCCACCACAATAAAACACACTGGCAGATGGGTGATGGTACTCCTATAGCTGCTTCAAGGCAGAGATGGACCCAGCCCTCCTACCTTGATCGTAAGCCAAGTGTTAGACAGCTCAGCCTCTGGCCTAAGTCCTGTTCACGCCAGCCCACCGACTACGGCCTTGGCAAAGAGTTCCTTTCTCTCCCATCCACTTGAATGATCTCATTTCCCCTCTAATTCCTGGCGTGGAATCACTCTGCTGAAATGCCGATTTACCACGGGTTTTCCCACTCGGAGGCAGGCCCTTTAATTGCTTCCTGAAGGAGACTTTTGGTGCTCTTCCGAGAGGCCTGATTGGAATTTTTAAAGACTCCTAATTTCCCATCGCGAGCTGTCATTAAAATTCCATGAAGCTCACTGTTGGCATCTTCATATCCCTACTGGTCTGGATCCAGGTTGTCACTTCTCAACTGCATCCCAGGTAGGCTACCTTGGGAAGGTCTCTCCACCTCTCTGGGCCGCAGTGACCCCCTCCCTGCTCAGAGGCTTAGAAGAGGAGGTATTCTTAGAGCGTGTCTGCAAAACTCTGTGTCCAACATTAAGCTCGGTGAGGCCTTGGGCACCATTTAGAGCAAACTCAAATCTAACACAGGAGGAAATGGCAGCCGAGAAAGAGGCACGTCCAAGGACACACAGCTGGAGACAATCTCTCGATGGTGGTTGTCGTGCACTCAGCCTTCCAGTATTTCATAAGGTTTCCTCTCTTCCCAATGATCCCAGTCTGGGAAATGGGATAGGGATCAAGGGTAGAACAGGGAGGAACTTCTGGACCTGCTGATCCCTAATCCTCTGAGGAAGATGGCATCTGGCCCATCTCACAAATAAGTGAGCTGAGGCTCAGAGAGGGTGAGTAACCTGACCATGGTCACAACAGTGAATAGATGCTCAGGTCAGGATTCTAGCCCAAGCCTGCCTGACTCTGACACCTACCACACTGCCACCCTGGAACTGTGCCTCTGTGAAGATGGGATCCTGCATCGTCTGTGTGTTTGGGGTGTGGCTATGGCTGCAAGGAGCAGTTGAGGCAAACCTTTAAATTCTCTGTGTGAGGATGCATCCCTTAGTGCACACCACACACACACACACATACACACACACAAAAAAAATCAAACTCACCGCCATTGAATCAAATCCGATTCATAGCGACCCCTCCTTGGGTTTCTGAGGTGCTATTACTACAGAAGTAGGTTACCCAGTCTTCCTTCCGAGGAGTGACTGGTGGGTTTGAACCGCCAACCTTCTGGTTAGCAGTCAAATGTCTTAGGCACTACGGTGATCTGAAAATACATGCATAAAGTTTGCGACACTCACTAACTGTGACACTCCTTCACTAGATGGAGCCTAAGTCCCCTCCCTTCATCTAGACCGGACTTACTAACTCTTCTACCCAACTGAATATGGAGGAAGGGAGGGCATAAAAGGCACCGTAGTTTCTTCTGTACCGTGGTTTCTGTGCCTGCCGCTGGGAGCATTCTAGCACAGCACCCAGTTGTGACCCAGTCGTGTCACCCTAAAACATAGGCTGAAGTCCTAGCCCCTGGAACCTGCAAAGGTGGCCTTATTTGAAGATAGAGTCTTTGAAGATGTTATCAGTTATGTTTACATGAGGTTGTGCTGGTGTAGGGTGGACCCTGATCCCATCTGAGTGATATCAAAAGAGAAGAGCTCCAGACACACAGAGGGAGCACGGGCCTGGGAAGATGTCCCTACAAGGCAAGGAATGCCTGGGGCTGCTAGAAGCAGGGAGAGGCAAGAAAGAACCTTCCCCCAGAGACTCAGGGGGACCATGGCTGGCTGGACACATTGATGTAGACTTCCAGCCTCCGTCACTCCAAAAACACCCAACTCACTGCTGTTGAGTTGATGCCGACTCATAGTGACCCATCCTTGGGTTTCCAAGGCAGTATCTCTATGGAAGTAGATTGCCCCATCTTCCTTCTAAGGAGTGGCTGGTGAGTTTGAACCATCAACCTTCTGGTTAGCAGTCAAATGCCTAATACATTTCTGTCCTTCTAAGCTACCTACTTTGTGGTACCTTGTTATGGCGGACTGGAAACAATGTAGGCTGAAGGGCCACAAGGGAGAAACGTTAAAGTCAAACTCCCTGTGCATATTGCAAACTAAATAATGTCAGCTGAACTAAGATGGACAAGGAAGAAAAAGCCTGGTGATCTTGAGAAAATCAACCAATGAAAATCTGTGGATCACTCAGTCTGATCCACAACAGATCATGGGGACAGCATGGGAGGGACCAGCCAGTGTTTCACTCCCTTGGGCGTGGGGTCGTCATGAGTTGGTGCTGACTCTGGAGCAGCTAACAAGATGCAATGGGCCGGCTCCTGGGAACAGCCAACCCTACGAAGTCAACAGGGCAGCATGGGCCCAGGGAGAAAGCTCTGAAGGCAGGAAGGGACAGGAAAGAAGGATATAATGGAACAGGAAACACAGGGAGGAAGTGGGAAGAGAGCTGTTACATGGTGGGGACTGTAATCAATGTCACAGACCAAGGTGTGGATGAAGTGTGGAAAACCAACCTGCCACATAAACTCGCACCTAAATCATAGTAAAAAGTTACACAAAGAAAAAAAGAGCAACAGACCCCAGACAACAGCTTGGCCTTCCCAGCTCTCAGGCTGTCTGGCTTTCAATGCGACTGCACATCCATCCCTTGCCTCCCTGAATATCAGTTTGTCCATCAGTCAGCAGAGGCGATGGAACCTTCATGGTTCTAAGATACCAAAGAAAAACCAGCAAACAGCAAACCTGCTGCTCCATGTTGATTCCAGCCCATAGTGACCCCACGTGGTGGGGTAGAAGGGCTGTATAGGGTGTTCTTGGCTGTAATCTTTACCAGAGCAGATCACCAGGCCTTTTTTCTGCACCACCACTGGGGGGGTCTCAACCCCCATCCTTCAGGTTAGCTGTTGTTGTTGTTATGTGCCCTCAAGTTGGCCCTAACTCAAAGCGACCCCTCCTTGGGTTGACGAGGCATTATCACTACAAGTAGATTGCCCCATCTTCCTTCCCAGGAGTGGCTGGTGGGTTTGAACCGCCAGCCTTCTGGTTAGCAGTCTAGTGCCTTAGGCACTACGCTACCAGAGTAAATTGCAAACCACCTAGGCCACTAGGGCTCCTTTGATCCCAAAGAGCGTCTCGAAGTGGCGGAAGGATCAGGCGGAAATGCCAGAGCCACCCGTGCTTAGTCTCTTGCACGGGCCTACCCTGTGTCAAACGCACACACCATGCTCCCCCACTGGCTTCGACCTGCCTCGGGGACACCAAACAGGAATTGCATTTAGTAATCAACGACTTCCTTTCACTTGGTTTGGTGCCTTTTCTAAATAACAGGCGCCTGGCAACATCAGAACCCGGCAACAATCTTTATTAATGAAGCTCCTGGCACCTTGCGGGGAAGACGCAGGAAACATATGCAAACGTGCTAAGGGAATTATTTCTATCAGCTACAGCCATTTGAAAGCAATTGAAAAGTTTCCATTTGAAGACAAAGTAATTTTCCTGATGTGAGTTTCCAGGGCTGTTTGTCAGCCCCCACCTAATGCTCCCCCTGCTCGGAGCTTTCTACATTTTATTACACCGCAGCTAAGTGGCATCCTGCTGTTAAAATATTGTGTAGCTTTTTAAAGTGATATCATTACCTAATAATTTTTGAGAGCCCTACCACTCACCCCCCCACCCTGGGCCAGAAAGAAAACTGGACCACATGGCTTAACGGTACCATAGCGATATGCAGGTGGGAGTGGAGGGTATGAAGATCGGGGCCAAAGAGGGTGGACATCTGAGCCCGAAGTCACAAGGGACATGTATATGTGACTCCCTACCTGTCCCGTATTTATAGAGAAGGGCGAAAGCCATGAAACATGGGTCAACATGCTGTATGGATTGAATTGTGTCTCCAGACGTGTGTGTTATGAATCCTAACCCCTATTCCTGTGGTTATAGTGGTTATAATCCCACCTGGGAATGAGTTTTCTGTTATGTGATTGAGGCAGTGTCAGAGAGGGTGGGCCTGATCAGTTTCCTCAGGGATCTGCAAGAACAGAGTGAGCAAGGGGACGGGGTGGAGGAGACAGATACCACAGGAAGCTCCCCAGTGAGTCAGGAAATAAGCTGAGAGGGGGCCACAGAGGGAGGAGCCTTCCCTTAGGGCCAACGCCCTGCATTTGGACTTCTAGCCTCCTACCCTGTGAGAAAATAAGTTTGTCAATTCACCCACTTGTGGATTTCTGTTACAGCAGCAGGGGAGAACTGACACATACTCAAAGTCATCCCTGACCCTACAGGAGGACTGTCCACAAAACTAATGAAGCTTCAACTTCAAGAGCCACATTTGCAAGGGTCCCCTCCCCAAGACCATGTATCTAATTTTATCTTCCTAATTTTGTATTTTTTTGTTCTCTTGCACACAGGGCCACTGTGAGTTGGAATCGACTCAGTGGCATCTGACAACTACAATTTGACTTTCCAAACCTGTCTATCATTGTGTCCTGCTGTGGTGGCTTGTGGGATTATAACCACTATAACCATGGGGACAGGGGTTAGGACTGGTGGATTGAGGCTGGAAGCTAAGCCACTGGTATTTCAAATACCACCAGGGTCACCCATGGTGGACAGAGTTGAGTACAAGGACACAGTGGTGAACCTGACAGAGAGTTCGTCCTGTTTGGCAAGACAGACAGTGATCGAGTGATCAATTATGATGTAAGACTGGCTTCTGAAGGAAAGAATCAGATGTGATGAGAGTGTATAACAACCATTGCACCAATACTGTGGAACACATATTCTGAGTATAATTTTAGTTGCTCATCTATCAGCATTAATGGATGGTCCTCAGGGACTGCAGCTGTCCGGTTGCTGAACAAGTTTGCAGGCTGCAGGGCTGTGAGCCGAAGAACAGTTGTTGCCTTTGAGTTGTGGTGCTGGCGAAGAATGCTGAAGGTACCATGGACTGCCAAAAGAACTAACAGATCTGTCCTGGAGGAAGTGCAGCCGAGATGCTCCGTGGAAGCGAGGATGGCCAGACTTTGTTTCTCCTACTTTGTTCATGTTGTCAGAGGGGACCATTCCCTGGAGAAGGATGTCATGCTTAGTAAAGTGCAGTGGACGAAAGAGGGGAAGGCCTTCGACAAGATGGGTTGACACGGTGGCTGCGACAGTGGGCTCAAGTATAGCAGGGATCATGGAACTGGCACGGGATCAGGCGGTGTTTCGTTCTGCTGTTCAGGGGTCGCTGTGAGTCGGAAATGACTCGACGGCATTTAACAGCAACAACAGGGCTGTGAGGGGAAGGAGGAGCAGCTCCTGGGCAAACATAGCCGTTGTCTTCAAGTAGATTCCGACTCATCACAGAGTAAGACAGAGTAGAACTGCCCCACAGGGTTTCCAAGGCTGTAAGGAAGACGTGAATGAGATGGATCGACACACTGATTGGAATATGGTCTCAAACATAGCAACGGTTGTGAGGGTGGTACGGGATCGAGCAGGGTTTTGTTTTGTTGCAGTTGGGGTTGCTATAAGTCAAATTGACTTGACGGCACCTACCAACTCCAACAATCTTTATGGAAGCAGATCGCAAGGTCTTTTTTCCTGTGGAGCTACTGGTCGGTTCAAGCTACAAACTTTCAGGTCGGCAGCTCAGTGCTAACCACTGAGCCACCAGGGCTCCTTCTGCAAATGTAGCCAACTACGCAAATTCCATGATGTGCTTCTCCAGGGACTGGTCTCCTGATAACATGACCAAAGTACGAGAGACCAGTCTCTCCGTCCTTATTTCTAAGGAGTATTGTGGCTGTACTTCTTCCAAGATAAATTTGTTCTCTCTTCTGTCAGTCCATGACATAGGGAATATTCTTCACCAACTCCCTAATTCAAAGGCATCAATTCTTCTGCCCTCCTTGTTGTCCAGCTCTCACATGTATATGAGGCTTTTGAAAGCACTGTGGCTTGGGTCAGGCGCACCTTAGTCTTCAGAGTGACATCTATGCTGTTTAACATTGTAAAGAGGTCTTTTGCAGCAGATATGCCCAGTGCATAAGTCGTTTGATTTCTTGACTGCTGCTTCCATGGGCATTGATTGTGGATCCAAGTAAAATGAAACCTTTGACAACTTCAATATTTTCTGCATTTATCATGATGTTCCTTATTAGTCCAGTGGTGAGGACTTTTGTTGTCTTTATGTTGAGGTGTAATCCATACTGAAGACTGTGGTCTTTGATCTTCATCAGTGAGAGCTTCAAGTCCTCTTCATTTTCAGCAAGCAAAGTTGTGTTATCTGCATATCACTGATTGTAAATGAGTCTTCCTCCAATCCCGCTGTTGTGTTCCTCTTCATATATTCCGGCTGCTTTGATTACTTGCTTAGCATGCAGATTGAAGAACTGTGATGAAAGGATATAGCCCTGATGCATGCTTTCCTGATTTTAAACCTTGCAATATCCCCTTGTTATGTATGAATGGCAGCCTCTTGGTCTGTGTTCAAGTTCCACCTGAGCACAGTCAAGTGTTCTGAAATACCCATTCTGCACAATGTCATCTACATTGTGTTCATATGTTGAGTGACAGTGGGAATGAATAGGTTGATAACAGAGAAACTCTAAAGCCTCTTTACAGAGGCTCAGAGACATTAAATAGCTCCTAGTAAAAGGAGCTCTGGTGGCATAGTGCCTAAGGCACTTGACTGCTAACCAGAAGGCTGGCGGTTCAAACCCACCAGCCACTCCTCGGAAGGAAGGTTGGGCAACCTACTTTCATAGTGATACTGCCTCGGAAACCTAAGGAGGGGTCACTGTGAGTCGGGTCCAACTCAATGGCACCAAACAAAATAACAACAGCATCACAAAGGGGTTCCTGAGTGGTGCAAACAGTGAGAGAAACAGCATATGTAAAGGACCTGAGGTAGGAATTAGCATGGCATGTTCTTGATGTAGAAGGAAAGCCAGGGAGGCAGGAGCACTGTGGGCAAGGAAGAGGTGCGCAATCTGAGGTCAGAAAACAGACCTCAGACAAGAGTGGGTTGTATGTTGTGATTTCAGGTGTTTTAGTTGTGACTCCCACCTTCTTCGTTCTCCATTATGAACTTCTGCCACCATGGCTCAGAGAGTGGATGTGGGGTATCTGTGCTCTCGGCTCTATTCAGGGGTATTTCAGTGGGGCTTCCTCGTCCTGTCTGTGCACGGATGCACCTGCTTATTGCCACCTCCATGAAGGAAATGGAAACCTAAGTTGGCTTTTAAATTTGCCAAAGCACCTGTTGTAATTACTGTGCCATAGTTAATAGGAGTTTCCATAATTATTAGTTCGAATGCCTCTGCTCATTATGGTACAGGTTTTTAATTCGCAAATGCATCATCAGATTCCTGATTGAATGCTGTCTGACCGTGAAGCTGAGGACATATGTTCATACATTTTCATGCTGAAACTCTTTGGCATGAATCACTACTGCTCAGGAATGACAGGTATGAAAGGGTGACGGGGTGGGGGCTGGGGGCTGGGCAAGACCCATTTTTTAAATTATCATTGAAAATATACATAGCAAAACAACACCAATTTGACCTTTTCTACACGTCATATTCAGTGATACTCATTACACTCTTCAAGTTTTGCAACCCTTCTCATCCTCCTTTTCTGAATTATACCGCCCCCATTAACATAAACTCACTGCCCCCTAAGGCTCCTGTCTAATCATTTGAGTTGCTGTTGTGAATTTGATGTCTGCTCAAGGCAGACATCCTTTACTAGTTAAGCTAAACTATTGTTTGGTTTAAAGAAAACTTTAGGAGCCTAATTGATTTAAAGTTGAAAGATTATCTCAGGGTAGTAATTTTGTGTGTTCAGTGGATCCAGAAAATCTGGATTCCATGAGAATTTGAAATTCTGTTTTGCATTTCTGCATTTTACCCTCTTTTGTTCAGTATTCTTCTACTGAATCTTGCTTCAAAATGTTTCGTAATACTAGCCAAGCACCATGCAGTACTTCTGGTCTCATGACAAAGGAGGCATTTGTTTCTAGGGGGCAATAGCCATGCATGAGACCCATGTTTTTGAGGAGGGGTGGGACAGTGGGAAGAAAGTAGGATCCTCACCTTCCCATCCACACACAATGTGCTGTTAGGACACAGCTGGTATTTGTAGGAGAGGAGAGTTGAGCCAGTGAAATTGGGCCAGCTGAGCTATAGTGCTGGGGAAGGCTTTGGCACTGCTGGTGTGTATTGAGTCTGGCACTGCACCAAGAGAACAGATCCAGGTGTTTTGTAGGATGACCATCATCCTATAGATCAGAGAACAAGTGGCTTACCCAAAGCTGCCCAGGTCATAGTAAAGCTGGCCCTTCAGCTTGAATCTTCTCCTTCAAGTGGAGTTTACTGTTCATCTGTCCATCTTATGGTCCAAGTACCAACTGCATCAGCATCAGCTGAGGTGCCTCTTAAGATGGAAGATTTTGAGCCTCACTCAGAGCCACAGAATTTGAATCAGGAAGGGGAGGGACTCTGAATTCTGCATTAGAAATATATACAAATTCCCCTACTGTATTAAAATTGTGTATGTACACATATACAAATGTTCCTGGGTGGAGCAAATAAAATATACCCTGCCCAGTTAACTTTGAAATTCAGATAATGACAACTTTTTTTTTTTTTTTTTTAGCATAAATATGCTTAGACTGAAAATTTGTTTATCTGAAATTCAGAGTTAACTGGGCAAATTGTGATTTTATTTGCTCAGTTGACAACCCTACATCTTCCCTAGTGTATATCTCTTTGCTGTTGCTAATTGCGCAGAGTTGGCCTCTTAATCGTGGCAGCCCCATACACTGTGGAATGAAATGCTGCCTAGTTCCACACATCCCCATTATTGGTTGCTGACGGGACCATTGTGACTGATAGGATTCTCATTGGCAGATTTTCATAAGCAGATCACAAGGCCCTTCTTCCTAGTTTGTCTGTCTTAGATGGGAATCTCTGTTCAACATCATAGACATGCAAGTCTCCACTAATAGCCAAGTAGCAGATGGTCATGAGGTTCACTGGCCAGCAGTTAAACTCAGGTGTCTCACATGGAAGGCAAGAACCCTCCCACCAACCACTGCTGCCCCATACTGGCATAGGTAAAGGGTCATTAAAGCTTTGTGCCACCA
>NW_006921648.1:4835685-4841585 GCF_000298275.1 Orycteropus afer afer
TCTGCCTCCTGCTCCTGGCCCACTGGAGCTAGAGGCATTTCTTCACTCAGACAGCTGCTAGCTGCTGAGGCTGACAAACCCAAGGTTGACAAATAAAAAGTCACAGTCCCAATGTTACCAAACCACAAGGCAGGCCATTAATTTAAGTCCATTCTAAGTCTCAAGGTCAGCGGAGCATGGCAGGCTGCTGAACAACACCACAGCTACATGCAGGGTCCAAGCGTGCCATAGGCTAAAGACCATTCCCAAAGCTGCTTCTTATATACGGGAAGCAGACCATATACCCAAAGCAGCTATTCAGCTGCTTGTGGTAGATCCTACCATGGAGCTGATTGCCAGTCTCATCATGGGGAATACCTACCACCAGCTGCCCAGCCACTCAACCAGGCTCGGCCAAGATGACACACAAAGATAACCACCACAAGCTACCGCCTCAAAATAGAATTGACCTTAATGATGTGGATGGAGTAAGCTTACTGGACCTCCATTGGATGATGGGGCACAACTCAAAAGGAGAAGAAACAGCGGCAAACATCCATTAATAATAAGAATGTGAAATGTAGAGAGTGTGAATCTTGGAAAATTGAAAGTTGTCAAACTTGAAATGGAACATATAAGGATTGATACCCTAGGCATCAGTGAGCTGAGAGGGACTAGTATTGCCCACTTTGAATGAGACAATCTTATGATCTACTAGGGCAGGAAATTCAAAGAGGAACGGCATCACATTCCTTGTCAAAAAGAACATTTCAAGATCTATCCTGGAGTACAACACGGTTAGTGATAGGATAACATCCACACGCCTACTAGGACAACCAGTTGATACAACTGTTACTCAAATTTACGCACCAACTACTAATGCCAAAGATGAAGAAATTGAGGATTTTTACCAACTTCTATAGTTTGAAAATGATCAAACATGTGATCAAGATGCATTGATAATTACTGGAGATGGAAATGTAAAAGCTAGACACAAAGAAGGATTAGTAGTTGGAAAATAAGGCATTTGTGATAGAAATGACACTGATGATTGCATGAGAGAACTTTGCAAGACCAACTACTTATTCCTTGGAAGTACTTTCTTCAACAACATAAATGGCAACTATACACATGAATGGCACCAGATGGAATACACAGGAATCAAATCTACTACATCTGTGTCAAGACTCAATGGAGAAGCTCAATATTGTCAGTCAGAACAAGGTCGGGGGTCAACTGTGGAATAGCCCACCAATTGCAAGTTCAAATTGCTGTTGTTAGGTGCTGGTGAGTCAGCTCCAACTCATAGCGACCCTGTGTACAACAGAATGGAAGAAACACTGCCTAGTCCTGCGTCAAAATCCTTGCTATACCTGAGCACATTGTTGCAGCCACTGTGTCAATACATCTCATCGAGGGCCTTCCCTTTTTTCACTGACCCTCCACTTTACCAAGCATGACATCCTTCTCCAGGGAATGGTCCCTTCTGACAACATGACCAAAGTAGGTAAGACTAAGACTAGCCATTCTTGCTTCCAAGGAGCGTTCCGGCTGCACTTCTTCCGGGACAGATTTATTAGTTCTTTTAGCAGTCTGTGGTGCTTCAGTATTCTTCAGCAACATAACTCAAAAGCATCAACTGTTCTTTGGTCTTCCTTATTCATTGTCCAGCTTTCCCATGCATATGTTGTCATTATATGCCATTTAGTCAGACCCGACTCATAGCAACCCCTCCTTGGGTTTCTAAGGCGGTATCACTACGAGAGTAGATTGCCTAACCTCCTTCCATGGAGCGGCTGGTGGGTTTGAACCACCAGCCTTCTGCTTAAGTAGTCAAGTGCCTTAGGCACTATGCTACCATGGCCTGGGTTAGGCATACTGCAAAGAGACATCTTTGTTCTTCAGCATTTTAAAGAGGTCTTTTGTAGCAGATTTCCCCAGTGCAATGTGTTGTCTGATGTCTTGACTGCTGTTTCCCTTGGTGTTGATTGTGGAACCAAGTAATATGAAGTCTTTGGCAACTTCAGTCTTTTCTCCATTTATCGTGATGCTGCTTATTAGTCCAGTTGTGAGGATTTTTGCTTTCTATATGTTGAGGTGTGTAATATAGTACTCTATATTTTTAATTCAATAGCCTCATTCGAGGAACACTTTACCACATCCAGTTGGCTGTGGTCTAGTGGGAGGAAGAGGCTACCTGGGACAGGTAGAGCCTGGTGGAGGATCTCTTTTATAACTCAGGCCAAGTGGGGACAAGGAATGAAATGGGGGGGGGGGAGCAGGTGAAAACTGGCTTCTGGCTTACCACGGCTGTGGGACACTGCTGGGAAAGGAACATTTAACTCAGCAGAAAAGGATCTCAGCGAGGTCACACCAACAGGGAGATTTTTCATCCTAATTTCAGAGATACCCATGGTGCCCTTGCATGGCATCCTGAGGGCTCCGTCATTAAAGCTGTTCTTAATTAAAGTGCTTTATGACCTTCAAAGGGGCCAGGCCACCAAGGGCATTGTTTTGTGGTTCTAAGCAGCATTTTTCTGCTCAGAGAAACGTAATGAGGACTCATAAGTTAGCAGAGCGGTCAGTAATCACCCCTTAGCCCTCTGTAAGCCTCTGATCATGTACACCACAAGCTATTATTTAAGCTCTGTGGCCCGGAGCTCAGCCTTGCTGCAGTGGCCAAGTGTGATATGATGCCTCCATTCACCCACAGCAGCCTCTCTGCTTCATAGCCAAGATTCCTAGGACTAGTGGAGGAAGAGACCATTTCTAAGGGGGAAGAGAAGACTAAGTGATGTCAATTTAGGGAAGGATTGAGCTGTTTCTAAGCAAATGTCTCCATGTGGCCAGTGGACTCATGAAGAATGAACAAATGGTTCGTGGAGGAGCGCCTAGAAAATCAGTCTGTCTTTAGTGTTTGAGAACCAAGTTTTCACTCTCTTGGGTATTTCTACTCTAAGCCCCAAACCTATTGCCACTGAGTCAATTCCAACTGAGAGCAGAACTGCCCCATAGGGTTTCCAAGGCTGTAAACTTTTTGGAAGCAGACTACCTCCTCTTTCTGCTGCAGAGTGGCTGGAGGGTTCGAACTGCCAGCCTTTTGGTTAGCAGCCAAATGTCTCAACCACTGTGCTGCCAGCACTCCCATTTCTCTTCTAGAAACCAAAAAATAGCTTTCTGTAATAATAATAATAATAGAAATACCAATACCAAAATAAAACCCAGTTGCCATCCATTTGACTCACGGTGATGCCATGTGTATCAAAGAGCTGTGTTCCAGAAGGTCTCCAGTGGCTGATATTTTGGAAATAGATTGTCGGGCCTTTCTTCTGAGGCACTAAGAACCTTTACCCTTTCAGCTAGAAGCAGATTAGTTAATCATTTGCATCACCCAGGGGCTCCTATTGGAAAGAGAGGCTTTCTTTTGTTATGTGATGAGGTCATACCAGAGCAGTGTGGAGAGACACACCTGGGGGAAGAGATGACATGTGGACTGTCTACAAGCCAAGGAACACCAACGGTCGCTAGCCAATGCCTGAAACTAGCAGAGAGGACAGAGGGAATCAATAGGACCAAGACCCAAATGTGGACTTTGACCCTCCAAAACTATGAGAAAACACATCCCTGTCCTTTAATGCCCCCCATGGCAGCACTGGGACACTGAGACCCCGGACTGGTCGAGCACCCACCTGCAGTGTTAGGGCAGCACTGGGATGCTGAGACCCTGGACTGGTTAAGCATCATGCAAAGCCCCTATGGCTTGTCCCTGGACTTTGACTCTTTGTGGATGGAGGTCTTTGGGAAGTCAGTTTTGTTGCTCCCAGTCTTCTCAGTTTATGTGTGCCTCCAGCCCAGTTCTCACTTTTAAGCTCCTTTCATCAGCCTGAATCTTTATTTTTCTGTAGTTTATTTCAGGACCTAAAGGTCATGTGTGCTAGGGGAAGAGCGACCCCAGATCCAAACGGGTTCAACAGAGACACTTTTATTAAGCCTTGGACAGGATAAAGACAAGACCAAGCCAATCATCCAGGATGAGGGAAACCATCAGCATGCACACAGGACAGAAGCTAAATGGAGTCCACTGAGTCATGGCTATGGGGCTAATTATATATGACTGAAAACAAAGGAAGTCATCGCACAGTCATGATTGGTGGCAGATCGATTTATCACTGTTGTAGGCTGTTGTTGTTGCTTGTTGTTATGTGCCGTCGTGTAGCAACCCCTTCTTGGGTTTCCGAGGCAGTATCATTACAGAAGTAGATTGCCCCATCTTCCTTCCCAGGAGTGGGTGGTGGGTTTGAACCGCCAGCCTTCTGGTTAGCAGTCAAGTGCCTTAGGCACTACTCTACCAGAGCTCCAGAGTCCTGTTGTAGGCAGGACTACAGAATTGGTAAGGCTGGGAAAAAGGACCATGTTTGGGCTACTTAACATAATTGCAGATTATAAAGAGTAACAGGATTGGTTCTGGGGCTTGACCACCTGGGTGGTAGTTAACCACCTGGTGATGGTTAGGGTATGACTCATGACCATGTGGCTTGAGTCATAGCCACAAGGTGGCTGCAGGACAATACCAGGACCCCAAGCATAATTTAAATCAGAAAAAGACACACGCAGGGCAGTTCCCTACTTCTCCGAACAAAAACTTCTTTCAATCATGCTCTTCCTGAGGGCAAACTGCCCCTCCCTAGGTTTGTTCTAGAACTTGTCTGTTTATCTTCATAATGTTGGCTAAAAGTCAGAAGGAACTCAAATGGCCTCTGAACTTATGTCAAGACTCAAAATGGAGTTAGGGCTCCCACTACAGACCACAGCCTTCCATAAGCGAAGTACTTCAGAATTTAATTTATGTTAGCTGCATACAGCTGTGTGCACTTCATTCCAATGATCTGGGCAGCATCCTGGTGCAGATCCTACTGCAGGAGTGTCTTCCAGTGGAAACCTTAGGAATTTCTGCTCACTGCCTGTGATTCATGGTGACCCCACACACACTGGAACACCATGCTGCCTGGTCCTACCCTTCCTCAAGATTGTTTGTGCATCGAATTATTGTGTTGCATTTTCAGAAGTAGATTTCCAGGCCTTTCCTCCCAGTCCATCTTAGTCTGGAGGCTCTTCTGAAACTGTTCAGTATGCTAGCAACATGCAAGTCTCCACTGACAGACGGGTGGGGGCTGTGCATGAGGTGTTGTGTCCCATAGGGTTTTCACCAACAGATTTCCAGAAGTAGATGGTCAGGTCTTTCTTCCTGATCCATCTTAGTCTGGAAGCTCCATTGAAAGCTGTTCAGCATCACAGCAACACACAAGTTCCAAAGGACAGACAGACAGTGGCTGAGCTTGAGGTGCACTGCTTGGAATCGAACCAGGGTCTCCTGCACAGAAGTTGAGAATCTGTCAGTGTTAAAGGAGGGGAAAAAGAAAATCACAAGATGAAGCTGAAGCAAAATAGAGTTGACTGAAGATGGAGGACTAGGCAGACAAGCAACACAGACCCTCCTCAACAAAGAAAAGAGAAACTGATTGACAGAGATATAGAAGATGATGTGGGAGCCCTGAGCTTTGAAAGAAACAATACAGAAGTGGATTAGGCACCAACTAGTGGGAAAACCTGAACAAATGCAGTGAGTACAGAGATGGTCGGAGATGTGTACTGTCAGCTACTCTGATGAGACCAACAGCCTGAATATTTCCAAGTGGTGTTTGGATGAGAATTGACCTAAAGATCAGCCCCTGTCACCAAGGACTGCAGGGATGACTGTGCTGGTGGCCTATGACTAGAAAGGGAAAGAGCAAGGAGGGAGGCAGCCTGAGTTGTGGACTTTCCACTGTCCAGAGTGCACAGCCATTTTGATTGTTTACACGTGGCAGCCATTTTGGATAATTAAAGTGACTAGAGGTGCAGCCATTTTGAATGCTTATAAG
>NW_006921648.1:4850584-4851659 GCF_000298275.1 Orycteropus afer afer
GGAAGGAAGGTTGGGCAATCCTACTTCGGTAGTGATACTGCCTCGGAAACCCAAGGAGGGGTCGCTATGAGTCGGGGCCGACTCGACAGCAAAAACAACAACAACAACAACTGGCCGTTAGGTGAAACTTTACACAGCAAGTGAGTTTTCCAATCAGTAGTTCACAGATTGTTCCTTGATGTTGGTGGAATCCCCGCCCACGGTGTGCCAGCACTCGGCCCACTGCCTCCCTGGGTTCCCTGTTTCCATTCGTCCAGTTTCCCTGTCCTTCCCTGTCTTCTCATCTTTGGTTTTGGGCAAACATCGCCCTATCGGTTTCCCACAGCTGATTGTTCTGGGGAGGACATTCTTCAAGTTGTGTGTTTCTTAGGCCCATCTTTTATTTGGCTGAAAGGTGGCCTCTGGAAGTGTCTTTAGTTTCAAGTTAGAAGGTTGGCGCAGGGCAGTAATTGCAGGGGTTCCTCTAGTTCTTTCTGACTGAGAAGTCTGGTCTTTTTATGGCTTTGAATTTTGTTCTACACTTTTTTTTTCTTTTTTTTTAACCCATTCTAACGGTGGCCTTCTACTGCGATCTTGGCCAAAGTGGTCAGTAGTTGTAGCGGGTACCATCTAGTTGTTCAGGTCTCAGTTTAGAAGAGGCTCTGGTTCATCTGGGCCATTAGTGCTTCAGACTGATTGCTTCCTTAGGTCTTCCATTTTCTTCACTCTCCTTTGCTCCAGGAAGGGAAGAGACCACTAGCTGCTTCTTAGATGGCCAATCACAAGTTTTTAAAACCCCAGATGCTACTCACTTGACTGGGATGTGGAACATTAACTGTATGTTTTGCCAGGAGTGTTTCCGAGGAGTGGCTGGTGGGTTTGAACTGCCAGCTTTCTGGTTAGCAGTCAAATGCCTTAGGCACTATGCCACCAGAGCATAGGTGTCCCCTGAGGATATCGTCCTGAGCCTTCATGTCTAGATTCCTAAGTATTTTTTTTTCTTTTTTTCTTTTCAGTTGTGATTTGGGTGAAGATTTACAGAGCAAATTCACTTTCCATACAGCAGTTTACATATACTTTGTCTCATGACATTGAC
>NW_006921648.1:4852649-4858879 GCF_000298275.1 Orycteropus afer afer
CTCTCTATGTCTTTCTCATCCTCAGTGCTGCCATCCATATTGGTCACTCCCATTTGGTACATTGCCCTTCTCTTAGATTCCTAAATATTTTTTATAACTGTGCCCCATATGTACCCTGTTATATATAGGAGCGTACATGTAGAATTTGCAAATATGTATGTAGAAATATCCCCACCACACCTATACACATGTGCAGGTGTACTCCCATATGACCTCCCTCACCTGTTTAACATACATATTTACCTATGTATCGATTCACAAATTGTTATTTGCTATTACTGCCGTTACAGGACTGTGTCTGTTGTATCCTTTACTGAGGCTGTCCTTTATCCTTGCACACCTCTCAGTGTCTGCCTTTGATTTGGCCATTTGTTCTCACTTCCTCCATACTGTGTTCTCCCCTTCCCTGGACCAGAATTAATTCTTATCGACCATCTAGTTAGTGATTTTCCCCCTTTGCTCCTCCCCTCCCTGGCAGACCATCAAAGAATGTTTCTTTCTGTGTGTAAACCTGTTCTTGACTTTTTATAGTAGTGGTCTCATGCAGTATTTGTCCTTTTTTGCTCTTCTTACTTCACTCAATGTAATGTCCTCCATAATCATCCATGTTGTATGATGTTTTGTGGGTTCACGGTTATTCTTTATCATTGCATAATATCCCATTGTGTGTATGTACCACAGTTTGTTCATCCATTCCAATATTGATGGACATTTAGGTTGTTTTCATCTTTTTGTGTTTGTGAATAATGCTGTGATGAACATGGGTGTGCATATATCTGTTCATATCACTGCTCTTATTTTTCTAGGATTTGCACTGAGGAGTGGGATTGATGGATCAAAGAATATTTCTATTTTTTGCTTTCTAAGGAAGCATCCTACCATTTTCCACAGTGGTTGCACCATTTTTCAGTCCCACTAGCAGAGTTTCAGTCTCTCCACAGCCTTACCAGCATCTGTTGTTCTCTGTTTTTTTTTTTAATCAATGCTCTTATTGCTAAGGTGAGATGGTATCTCATTGTAGTTTTGATTTGCACTTCTCTAAAGGCTAATGAAGGGAGCTCTGGTAGCGTAGTGCCTAAGGCACTTGAATGCTAACCAGAAGGCTGGTGGTTCAAACCCACTAGCCACTCCTTGGAAGGAAGATGGGGCAATCCACTTCCGTGGTGGTGTTGTTGTTGTTATGTGCCATTGAGTCGGATCCAACTCATAGTGTAGTGATACTGCCTCGGAAACCCAAGAAGCGGTCGCTATGAGTCGGGTCTGACTCTCTGGCACATAACAACAACAACAAAGGCTAATGATTGTGAGCATCTTTTCATTTGTTCATTAGCCACCTGAATATCTTCTTTGTTAGTGTCTGTTCATGTCCTTTGCCTATTTTTTAATTGGATTGTTTGTCTTTTTGATGTTGAAGTGTAGATGTTTTCTATACATTTTAAGGATTAGATCTTTGCCAAACTTTTTTCCCCAGTCTGTAGGGTCTCTTTTTACACTTTTGGCAAAGTCTTTTGGTGAGTATACCAAAAACCAAAACCAAACTCACTGCCTTTGAGTCGGTCTTGACTCAAGGTGATCCCTCCTTGGGTTTCCAAGATGGTATCTCCATGGAAGTAGATTGCCCAATCTTCCTTCTGCAGAGTGGTGGATGGGTTTGAACTGTCGGCCTTATGGTTAGCAGTCAGATGCCTTAGGCACTATGCCACCAGAGGAGATCTCAGTTCTCTGATGTATCTTCTGTCATTTCTGCATTATTAGCTACAGTTGGCATATTCTGTTTACGCTGCACGTTAGGGCTCCTTGCATTGCCCTTATTTCTACCACTGTGTGTTCTGAGTGCCTTCCAGTGGACTGGGCTCCTTGTCCAGCACTGCCCTGGTCAGCATTCTGTTGTGATCCATTGTCCTTTATTTGTTGTTGTTGTTGTTGTTATGTGCCGTCGAGTCGGCCCCGACTCCTAGCAACCCCTCCTTGGGTTTCCGAGGCAGTATCACTACGGAGGTAGGATTGCCCAACTTTCCTTCCGAGGAGTGGCTGGTGGGTTTGAACCGCCAGCCTTCTGGTTAGCAGTCAAATGCTTTAGCCATTATGCTACCAGAACTCCTGTCCTTTATTTAGCATTGCTTAATAGAATTTGGCAGGAGCTCTGGTGGCGTAGTGCCTAAGGCACTTGACTGCTAACCAGAAGGCTGATGGTTCAAACCCACCAGCCGCTCCTTGGCAGGAAGGTTGGCCAACCTGTAGTGATACTGCCTAGGAAACCCAAGGAGAGGTCACCATGAGTCAGATCTGACTTGATGGCAGTGAGTTTTAATAAAATTGGCACCAAAGATCACTTTGCATACATTTTATTAGTTGTTGCATTTAGTTATCTGAAGAATCCATTAAGCAAGTATTATTATCATTATAAAGAATCCTGGTGGAGCACAGGTTAAGTGCTTAGCTACTAACCGGAAGGTTGATTGTATGAACCCACCAGCTGCTCTGCTGGAGAAAGATGTGACAGTCTGCTTCACTAAAGTCTTATAGCCTTGGAAACACTATGGGGCAGTTCTACTCTGTCCTATAGGGTTGCTGTGAGTTGGGGTCAACATGATGGCAATGAGTTTTTTGGTTATTATTATTATTCCACATTTAACCATTGTCAAGTATCTGAGTTTCAAATACTTGCTTAAGCTTCCAAAGCTATTGTGTGTCAGAGCCAGGAACTAAATCCAGGTGGTGAGGCAGAGATGCTTAACTCTTACCTCAAACCACATTTAGTTGCCTTGCTAGGTCTCCCCGTGTTCTCTAACCTTCCACATCAGATAGGAGTAGGTTCAGTTGCTTTTAACAGAAACTCCTAATATAACAGTAACTGAAATAAGTTAACAGTTTATTTGTATTTCTGATGTAAAAGAAGACCTTGGTTAATAAGGTAACTCCATGAATGCAATGGGTACCCAACTCTATGTTTCACAATCCCTTGTGTGTGAATCTCCTCATGGTACAAAATAACTTCTGGAGATCCAGCCATCATGTCTGTGTTCCAGATGGTAAGATGAATGACTCGGGAAAGAAAGGTGCACTTCTCTTCAAGAAAACTCCCTAGTAGGCCCACTCACATTTTCCTTCATATATCATTGGCCAAAAATTTATCATGTGGTCACCAACGTGTAAGAGTGGCAGATAATGTAGGCTTTTACTGGACACCAGTAAGCTGAATAAAATGTGATTCTCAGTTGCTGATGAGGGAGGAAAAGACATTTTGAGTTAGATAATTAGTTGTCTCCGCCACATCTCTTTATCTCTGTACACCCAGTCTCTGTGAACCTGTTTACGTCTTTAGCAAGGACCACACACAATCAATACTGAGCAGTTGCTCTGTTCCCCACCGTCCCCCTCACTGTGGTTGCTTTCTGCTCCACTTCTTCCCTGGTTCTGATACCAGGGCACTTTTCCTCCAGCATTGCTTTCTCACGCCAGCCCCCTGACCAGGAAGCTTCCTTGGATCCTCTTTACCTGTGAGATTAAGTCTACATTCCACTTCCCAAAATGCCTACTCGCTTTTTCATTACGTAGCATGGCATCTCCACCTCCTCCCTTGTGTTCACGTCATTCCCTCTGACCTGAATGCCTTCACTCCTTTGTCTCCTCTGCTCTGAACCCCACCTGTCCTTAATACCCTTCTCAAGTCCATGCATTCATTCATTCACAGAAAACCTTGCTGCTGTCTGGTCGATTGGACTCACAACAATCCCATGTATTCTAGTGAAGACCTGCTCCATAGGGTTTTCCTGACTGTAAACTTTATGGAAGATTACCAGGACTTTCTTCTGTGACACCTCTCAGTGGGTTCAGACCATCAGCCTGGAAGTTAGTGGTCGAGTACAAACCATTTATGCTACCCAGAGACCTCCTCGTTGCTGAACAAGTGTTCATCACTGTATGTGAAGTACTCAGGACAGTGGCTAATGGATGGTGGTAGTGGTGTTAGGGCAACCTCATCTGAGAGAGGAGAGCTGCCTCCCGAGGTTCTCTTGACTGTAAACATCAGGGAGACCGATCATCAGGTCTCTCTCCTAGGGAACCTCTGCTTGACCTGCTAACTGTTTGGTTAGCATTTGAAATGCTTAGCCATTCCCCGTCAGAGCTGCATAATAGATGGTGACTGTACCAGTTGTTAATAGTAATGATAATAAAAGTGGCCATTGAGCACATGTCCTATTTTTCAGTCTGTGTCCTTCCCTTCTCAGTCACCCAGGGCCCAGCCAGTGCAAAGTGAGGGGTTTCATTGATAGTGATAAGGGTGAGTCTGTTCCTTTGGGGAGAAGAAGTTCCTTTTATCTGATGGAGCTTATCTTTGGGACTCTAGCCAGGGAACTGAGCTCAATGTTGTTCTAATGTTTGGGAAGTAATTACCTCCACTCTGGTTCTGAATTTAGAAAGTATTAACTGATAAGAAAGAATGAGGTTTCATTCATTTGCAATTACATTATGAATTGCTAATTATGGTATATGTTAGTTGCCATCTGAAAGGGTGTTTTCACCTGTATGAGATACAGCAAAGATTTCAAAAGATATTCTTTTGAGAATCTATAGGTATTCCTCAACTTACAATGTATTTGAGTTACGGCAACCTGCACTATGACCATCCTGTGTTTTTTTTTTTTTTTTTGTAATCTTATTATTAGTTAATATTATGTCCCACATATGTTGCTCTGTCTATCTGTGACTTTATATATAATGTTTCCAACCTTCAAAGACAAAGGAGGATCAGATTTATAAAGACGCTGATAATAAAAGGCAGTAATAATGAAAAAGAAACGAAAAGAGAAACTTAGGTATTTGACTTACATCAGGACTGACTTGTGACAGCATCGTCAGAAAGGAATCCCATCTTTAGTCAGTGTCTACCTCTCTGTGTCAATCCAAGCACAATTTGGATGCTCGTATTAGTCAGTATAAGTTAGGTAATGCTGCCATGACAAACCAACCCAACATCTGAATAGCTTAACGCAAAGGTTTAGTTAATGCTCACATTACGTATGTGTTGTGGGTTGGTAGTGGGGCTAATCCATGGTGACAGAGCCACTGTCACCCCAGCATTGCCAGTCACCAGTTCAAGGGAAGAAGAGAACTCCAGAGGCTTAGGTAGTGAGGTAGATAGCTGTTGTCGAGTGGACTCTGGCTCATGGCAACAGAATAACATGTTGCCTGGTCCTATGTCATCCTCATGATCACCGCATGTTTGAGCCCACTGTTGGGACTACTGTGACACTCCATCTCATCAAAGGTCTCCTTCACCCTTGCTGGCCCTCTGCTTCACCAGACATGATGTCCTCTTCTAGAGACTGATCCCTCTTGATGATATATGCAAAGCAAGTCAATGTGTGTGACCACAATAGTGTGATTCACACGGTCCTCACTGGCTGGTTTTTGGAAGTAGATTGCAAGGCCTTCCTTCCTGGTCTTAGTCTGGAAGCTCCACTGAAACCTGTTCACCATGGGTGACCCTGCTGGTATTTGAAATGGCCTAGTTTCTAGGATCAGGAGCTCTGGTAGCATAGTGCTTAAGGCACTTGACTGCTAACCAGAAGGCTGGTGATTCAAACCCACCAGCCACTCCTCAGAAGGAAGATGGGCAATCTACTTCCATAGTGATACTGCCTCAGAAACCCAAGGAGGGTTCACTATGAGTTGGGTCTGACTGGATGGTACATAACAACAACAGCAGCAGCTTCTAGGATCAGAGTGTAAGCCACCACAGGATTACAAAGTGACAGAAGGGTGGTGGTCTGGAAGGTTACACATTAGCATTTAAAGGGCCTGCCCAGAAGTAGCATGCATCAACTCCAACACATCTAAACCCCACCTCACCTGCAAAGGAACCAGGGGATGTAATTCTGTCATGTGACCACAGGGTGGGGAGCCCCAAATTTTCGGACAGAACCAGTGCCTTCCACCATGCATCCAAAGAAATGATTACAACTTGTAGCCACCCTACCTCATGTCTGAGTGATGCATACCCCAATCTTGCCTCTGAGCAAGGGTGTTTTCTGTCTTTACCAATGGGGTGGTTGGTTGCCGGTGCAGTGGGAGTGTGAACCATGGCTTTTCTTTGGAGAGTTGCATGAGTTGCTGTGTTGACTGCCTCCATCCACATCCTTCCTCAAGCTCACCTGTCTAACCTACAATCAGATGGTGGCTGGACATCACTGCCCAGAAGGTGGAAACCATGCTGCCCACGTGGA
>NW_006921648.1:4862494-4892305 GCF_000298275.1 Orycteropus afer afer
GTGAGACAGAGTCTCCCATCCTGGCTTCTGAGCAGCATCCTGACTGTATTTCCATGACAGATTTGTTCCTTCTTCTAGCAGTTCATGGTATATTCGACGTAATTTGACAACACCATAATCACAATACATCAATTCTTCTTTGGTCTTCCTTCTTTGTGGTCCAGATTTCACATGCATATGAGGTGACTGAAAATGCCATGGCTTGGGTCAGGTGCACCTTCGTTGTCAAAGGGACATCTTCGCTTTTTTTTTTTTTTTTTTACACTTTAAAGAGGTCTTTTGCAGCAGATTTGCCCAGTGCAATGTGTCGGTTGATTTCCTGACTGCTGCTTCCATGGAAATTGTGGATCCAAGTAAAATGAAATCCTTCCCAAGTTCAGTATTTTCTGCATGATGTTGTTTATTGATCCAGTTGTGAGGATTTTTGTTTTCTTTAGGTTGAAGTGTAATCCATACTGTAGTCTCTGATCTTTATTAGTAAGTGTTGTATGTCTTCTCCACTTTGAACAAGCATGGTTATGGCATCTGCATATCACTGGTTATTAATGAGTCTCCCTCCAATCCTGATGCCATGCTCTTCTTCATATAGTCCAGTTTCTTAGATTATTTGCTCAGCATACAGATTACATAAGTATGGTGAAAGAATACAACCCTGACATACACCTTTCCTGACTTTAAACCACTCATTCTATTTGAATGACTGCTTCTTGCTCTCTGTACAGGTTCTGCATAACCACAATGAAATGTTCTGGAATTCCCATTCTTCGCAATGCTATCCATAGTTTGTTATGGTCCACACAGCTGAATGCTTGTGCATAGTCATTAAAACATCTTTCTGATATTCTTTGCTTTCAGCCAAGATCCATCCAACATCAGCAATGATATCCCTCATTCCACTCCTTCTTCTGAATCCAGCTTGAATTTCTGGCAGTTCCTTGTAGATGCACTACTACAACCATTTTTGAATGATCTTCAGCAAAATTTTACTTACCTGAGATATTAATGATTTTGTTTGATAATTTCCTCATTCTGTTGTATCACCTTTCTTTGGAATGGGCACAAATACGGATCTCTTCCAGTTGGTTGGACAGATACCTATCTTCCAAACTTCTTGGCACAGGTAGGGAAGTGCTTCCAGTGTCGCATCCATTTGTTGAAACATCTCAATGGATATTCTGTCAATTCCTAGAGTCTTGTTTTTCACCAATGCCTTCAGTGCAGCTTGAACATCTTTTTTCGCTACCATTGATTCTTGCTCATATGCTACCTTCAGAAATGTTTGAACCTTGACCAGTTCTTTTTGTACAGTGACTTTTCTTTGATGCTTCCTGCAGCATTCAATATTTTGCCCATAGAATCCTTCAGTATTGCAAGTTGAGTCTTGAATTTTTTCATAAGTTCTTTCAGCTTGAGAAATGCTGAGCATGTTCTTCCCTTTTGGTTTTCTAACTCCAGGTCTTTGCACATTTTATTATAGTACTTTACTTTGTCTTCTTGAACTGCCCTTTGAAACTTTCTATTCAGCTCTTTAACTCTTCGTTTTAGCTACTGTCCATTCAAGAATAAGTTTCAGAGGCTCTTCTGACATCCATTTTGTCTTTTTTTTTTTCTTTCCTGTCTTTTAAATAACCTTTTGGATTCTTCTTGTATGATATGTTTGATGTCATCCCACAACTTGCTTGGTTATTGGTCATTAGTATTTAGTGCATCATTTTTATTTTTGAGCTGTTCTCTAAATTCAGCTAGGATACACTCTTGGTTGTACTTTGGCTCCTGTGTACTTGTTTTAATTTTCTTCAGCTTCAACTTGAACTTGCCTGTGAGCAATTGATGGTCTGCTCCACAGTCAGCCTCTGGTCTTATTCTGACTGATGATACTGAGCTTCTTCATAATCTTTTCCACAGATGTAGTCGATTTGATTCCTATATATTCTATCTGGTGGTGTCCACGTGTACAGTCTGCATTGACGTTGTTGAAAAACTATTTCCAATGTATAGGTCACTGCTATTACAAAATTCTACCATGCATTCTCTAGTGTCATATCTACCACCAAGATGGTATTTTCCAACCATTAATCCATTTTCTTTATTTCCAGTTTTCACATCCCAATCACCAGTACATTTTGATTGCATGTTTGATCAATTTCAGAATTCAAAAGTTAGTAAATATCTTTGATTTCTTTATCTTTGGAATTAGTGGTTGCTGCACAGATTCAAATAATAGTATTAGTAAATGGTCTTCCTTGTAGGAGTATTGGTATTATCCTATCATTGACAACTTTCTACTTCAGGATAGGTCTTGCAATATTCCTTTAGACAATGAATGGGGATTTGAATTAATCTCTTCTATATTACATCTGTCTCTCCTTTCTTTCTTGTTGATAAAGGACTCCGGGTATATTAGAATTAAGATATTCCAAAATAATCCATTTGCTTTTTCAACATTATACACACTACAACAGTTTGAATTTATTACTCTTATTATTACTATGTTGCTGATGGATTCCAATACCAATTACTTCCATAGTTGTAGTTGGAAAACAAGTTCCAGAATCAGCCTTACAGTGTGGCTGCCCATCATGAGGGCATGATTTGAACCCTGATGGATAGTGTTCTCTGCTTTGGAATCTGCCTCCTGTTGTCTGTGCAGTGTCTGAGACTCCACCATTTCTTCTATCAGGTATTTTCAGAGTGCCCTTTTAACCTGAGAATACTTCTAGGAAAGTGAAAATACTTTGGCCCTCGGGCTGAGCACTTAGCTAGGGACAGCTCTGTTCTAGGAGAACAGGATGAGAGATGGTGTCTGGAATAATTGCCTACAGGGAATGAGACAAAGGACCAGGTGGGTAGCGGACGGGGAGGTGGGAAGATGCTCTTTAGGTGGACCTATCATAGCCATGGTGCAGGCCATGTGCCAGACTTGTCTACTGTCTACTGGTCCTCTTGATGACCTCCCCACACTGGGCTGCATGTTTTTCTCAGCCTCTTCCCTCAGCAGCTCTCTTATCAGTCGGTCACACTTTGGGTACCACTCAATTTTGAATGTTTGGATTCTTGAGCAGTAGGGATGGTCTTGTCTCTGAGATCAGCTCTGAATGCTTGAAGTTTATGCAACACAACCTAGAAATTACCCAGCTCTCACACAGACAAATACAAAGCTTTGCATGAGCTGCCATTCCCATTGGGTCCCGTACACCTGCAGAGAGTGTGAGGATGGGTGAAGCATATCTGCCTGGAAGAGTCTCAGGCAGATCATGCCAACATATCACCTGTCCTGAGATGCACGCAGGCAAGAAGCCAAAGGGCCAACTGACCGTCCCCAGTGAAGAGACAAGGTTAAGAATACTACTTCCTGTTTATGATATCCACAGGTGTGTCTACTTACATTTAGAAATGGTAGAGAGAACTAGAGTATCTTTATAAATATTGTTGTTGTTGGGTGCCGTTGAGTCAGTTCCTACCCATAGCTACACCACATGACAGAGTAGACAGTCTCGTAGGATTTTCTTGGCTGTAATCTTTATAGAAGTGGATCACTGGTCTTGTGTTGATTGCACTGCTGTGTGGGTTTGAGCCACCATCTTTTCAGTTACCAGTGAGTGCTTAACTTTTGCACCACCAGAACTCCTTCATAAATATTAGACAGGTACATAAAAGGGAGGTAGGGGTATTTGAAATAGACTTCTCAAGTCTGCAGTGGTTTAGAGCAATGATTTTTAGATGTCAGCTGAACCTTCTCTTCCCTGACCTCTGCTTCTCAGCCTGCTATTTTCTATCTAGACACTTTGGTTCAGATTTATTGCAGTTAACACAGTTTGCGGTTTTGTGCATATGTTTGTTCATTCACTCATTCATTTGGAGTATGATTGAGGAATTTGTCTCTTCTACTAGAACTTTATTCCACGAATACAGGGCTTATCTACATCTCATGTGCCTTTGTACTTAGTAGGGCTCAATAAATATTTATTGGATGGATGGATGGATGATGAATGGGTGGGTGAATGGGTCAACAGATGGATGGGTAGATAGATGGAGAGAGATATGGAGGAATGAATGGATGAATGGATGGATGGGTGATGAATGGATGGAAGGATAGAAACATGGATGGATTGATGGATGGATGGATGGATGGATGGATGGATAGATAAGAGCATGGACTCTGGGGTCATGCAGTCCTGCAGTTTAGTCTTTAGCTCAATCACTGGCTGTTAAATTAGTTAAATCTTGGGTGAAATTAATTTTAACATTGCTCAGGCCTAATTTGCTCATTTGTAAAACAGTGATGGCAGTAGTACTACCTCAGAGAGGTATGATGAGGTGAAATGTGGTATTGGGTGTGAAGAACTTAGCCCAGTGGCTGGAATACACTGACTCTCACTCATGACTGTCTTGTGCCCATTCTTCTATCTCTGCTGCATGGCAGGTCAAGCCAGATGCAGTCCTGTTGGCCTCTATTGCAGCTCTCACTGATGCAATAGGAACTGGAGAAAAAGAATGGAGACTCATAGCAACTTGGGAAGGTCTCATTTCCCTCCCTAGTGAGAAACACACTCACATAAAGGTGATTTGCCCCGTCCATGTCTTACCTTTAACTTAGGGCTTCATTATTTTTAAGTGTTTATGTAGAAGTACTTCATCTGTTATTTAGAACTAAAAACAGAGGAAGTTGTGTCCTCTTCTTTTTTTAATAAGTTAAAAGCCAAAACAGCAAAAAAGTGCCTCTGATGCCTCTGTTGTTTACTACTTCATAAATCACGGCACATAATTATGTTGATAAATTCCAGCAGCCGAGCTGACTCCTCTTTCCCGATGCCGGCTTGGGATGCCCCTGATAAATCAATCTCCACTTCCTAACTGCGTTACTATCCTGCACGGAATCTGCTTTGCGCCTCCATTGTGGCACTTTGGGGCAATACATCACCCAGGCCCTTCATCCTTCTTCTGTATCATTACAACAACAGCTGGTTCTGATAATGCATTAATGTGATACATCACGAAGCTGGGTGCCTGGCTGCTGCATTATTCAGAGCTAATGTGATAGGGAAGGGAACAACTTAGTGTGCTGATAACTCCAAAGTTGGGGCTTTCTTTTATAGTTTGGGTTTAGTATTGCTTGACACTTGGGACTTCACGGTCTGGGTTGCCCCCTTTAAAACCTGTTTCAGGTGCTGTTTGTCAACCAGACCTGCCCATCTTTACTGACTCCTGTAAGCTGCTTCATCTGTGAACAGTTCTGGAGTAGAGACCCTAATGTCAGAGTCACTGTTCTTGCTGGTGATTGAGCAGCTCCTAGCATAACTGAACCCTCTCACGACCTGTGGGACTTGTATCACCCACCAACAGTTTCAGCTTCTTGGGTTTCTTGGGAACCTGCTATCCCAGTTGTAGTACATGCTACCACTTGGCAGGCATAAATCTGAAGAAACAGACCTCATCCCATCAATCCTACCACCAGCATCCACTTGGGCAAACAGAAAGAATTTTTCCCTTGATTTCTGCATGCCTTCCATTACTGTTGTTGTTGTTGTTATGTGCCGTCGAGTTGGACCCAACTCACAGCAATCCCTTCTTGGGGTGCCAAGGCAGTATCACTATGGAAGTAGATTGCCCAACCTTCCTTGCGAGGAGTGGCTGGTGGGTTTGAACTGCCAGCCTTCTGGTTAGCAGTCAAGTGCCTTAGGCACTATCCTACCAGAGCTCCAGACACATGATATCAACAGCAAATCCACTGCAGAATATGATTCTGTCATGAAAGTGTTAAGATTGAGGGCTTAGCTGAAATCTAGCTTCTCAACTGACTGGTTGTGTCGCTTTGGGCAGAGGAGCCATAGGATTTAGGGAGATAATGTACAATGAGCACTTGACACAGAGGACTAACTCAACCGAAATTACTGTTAATAGTTACCATTATTTTCTAGCTCCGTGTTTACCGAGTTTGGAATCAGAACACTGTTAATAAGCAATGTTGTTGTTGTGTGTTGTTGTGTGCTATTGAGTTGATTCCAACTCATAGCCACCCCTGGGAGAGGGTAGAACTCCCCTTAGTTTTCTTGGCTGTGATACTTATGGAAGTGGGTCACCAGGGCCTCGTCCCATGGAGCTGCTGGATAGGTTTGAACCACCAACTTTCAGTTAACAGCTGCACACTTAATATTGTCCTACTAAATAGTACAAAAGACACCCCCCCACCCCCCCAAAAAAAAGAGTTCTCTGGGCACCTACCTTAGGAAAACATTGGCTTGATAAAATTATAAAGGCTCTTCTACTACAGGACTTCTCAGAGCCTTTAATCTGCTAAAGCACTGTAGGAGCTTCCTAGAGAGGAATGAAACCAGCATTGCTTCCCCAACAATTTGACTTTGGAACTTTGTTAGGGTGGCAGGGCCAGGTGTTAATGTGTCTTAGACTGTTATCATTGTTGTGTACCACTGAGTTGGTTCAGATGCATGTTGTTGTTGTTGCATGCCATCGAGTCAGATCTGACACACAGCAACCCCTCCTTGGGTTTCTGAGGTGGTATCACTATGGAAGTAGATTGCCCAACCTTCCTTCTGAGGAGTGGCTGGTGAGTTTGAACCACCAGCCTTCTGGTTAGCAGTCAAGTGCCTTAAGCACTGTGCCACCAGAGCTCCTATGTATGTTCAGATGCATAGCAACCCTATATGCATAGCAACCCTAAGAGAAGAACTGCCCCATAGGGTTTTCTTGGCTGTTATTTTGATAACAGCAGATAATCCAGCCCTTCTCCCATGAAGCCCCTGGCTGGGCTCTAACCGCCAACCTTTCAGTTAGCAGCCAAGTGCTTAACCAGGGCACCAAAAGGCTCCTCACTCCTTAGACTGCCATTGGGAAATTCCAGTGTGGTCCAATTCTCTCTCTTTTTTTTCTTTCCTTCCAGTCTATCCAGGCTTTACTTTTATTTTATTTATTTTTTGATTGTGATTTGGGTGAAAGTTTACAGAGCAAATTCACTTTCTATACAGCAGCTCACATACACTTTATCTCATGATATTGGCTTCAATTTCCTACAATGCAACAGCCCCACTCCCACTTCCTCCCCATAGTTACCTCTTCCCTGTGTCCTTCCTTCCCATGCACTCCTGCCCCTGAGTTGTCTCCCTGTTCATACACAGCCCTTCTGTTCTCCCATGATTGATCTCTCCAAGGAGTGTATATACCTAATGTAAATGTTCACTTCATATACCAGTCTTTTGTTTGGCTGGAAGCCACAGGTGTGGGTTCAATTCCAGACCTGAAGGGCAGCTAGGGGCCATAGTCTCAGTGGTTCCATCAGGCTCCATAAAACCTGGTCCCTTTTTTTTTAAAATGATTTTGAATTTCGTTCCACATTATTCTTCCTCTCTATCCAGGATCTCCTACATAGATCCCCCTCTGAGTGGTTGACATTGGTAGCTGGGCACCATTTAGTTCTTCTGGTCTCATAGTTGTATTGGCTGAGGATCACATGATGTACCAGTCTCTTGGACTAATTGTTTCCATACATCTTTGGTTTTCTTCATTCTTCTTCGCTCTGGATGAGGAGAGACCCATCGTTGCATCTAGATGACCACTTGTAAGCTTTTAAGATCCCAGTTGCTACTCGCCAAAGTAGGAGGTGGAACAATGTTTTGTGTAGTATGTTATGCCAATTGAGCTTGATGTCCCCTGCAACTATGGTCCCGATCCCATAGGTTCAACTACTCGGTCCCTCTGGGTAGCTGGCTGTGGCCAAGAAGTGACTACAACCTTGTCCCTTGTCAGTTCTACTATATACCTGGGAATTCTTACAGAACATACAAATACACTTGTAGAAACATTGTCTGCCAACCCTATACATGGTCTTGGGCATAATGTGGCCAATTCTCTTATTAAGGTCATTGAGGTCTTGGTCAAAGTCATAGAGCAAATTGGATGCAGAATGGGGCTAGAACTCAGGAGTGCTCTGGCTCCTGTACTTCTCTTCTTCCTTCTACCCCTGTGCTTGTCAAAGTGTCCCCTGTGACAAACCTGTGTTCCAGTCCCCTGGGGAGGAGCTGGCTCGGAGTGCAGCGTCCTGTGGATCCCTCCCGACCTACTGAACCAGAGCCCCTGAGATCCGGGCGCAGGGATGTGCTTGGGAACACGGCTCTCTGGGATGCTTTCCTTGGGAGTGGAAGGCTGGTAATGTCTGCAAGAGATCATGGGCTGAACTGATACAATTGTACCTTCTGTGAACTCTGGGGACTTTGGAAATGGTTGACAGTTGTCCCCCAAGCCCACGACCCTCTACAGGCCTCCTGGCTCTGGAAGTCTGTATCTATTGTAGGAGAATGCTGGAGGTGGCTGTGGGTTTTCACAGGCCGACCGCTATGTAGGTGCCTCTGGTAAGAGCTCCTCCCTGCCCTTGGTGGTCAAGAGGAGAGCCGAGGCTCTGTGATCCCTGGCCATGCTCCTCTGGAGAAATGTGTGCGGTTGGGGGGAGATTACTTTGAAATGGAGAGGCACGTACAAGTCAATGCCAAGTCACTCTGGAGAGCGCATCACAATGCTTCCGTTTCCATGGAGACCAGGTGACTGGAAGCTCACCTTTGGCCCTGGAACCAGCCTCCAGCTTCTGGGAACAAGGCAGGACTGCTGCTTATTATGAGCGGGAAGCATGCCTGCGGGGAAGAGGAAGCCTGCTGCCACTGGGAAGGAGGCCCAGCTGCCCGTTCTGACTGGCAGGGAAGTTAAGACAGAGCCCCAGATCAAGGCAGCAGAAGTGCAGCAGGACCCTGGTGCAGGGGTGGGTGGGTGTGGGCCACTACCCCACCTTTCCCATTCATACTGGCGGTCACTGCCGTCAGCACGCCCCCCCCCCCCAATTTATGGCTCCTTTTAAATAAGCAAAGAGCCCTGGTGGCACAGTGTTTAAGAGTGTGGCCGCTAGCCGAAAGGCTGGCAATTCAAACCACTCGGTGGGAGAAAGATGTGGCAGTCCACTCCCATGAAGTGTACAGTTTTGGAAACTCTGGGGCAGTTCTGCTCTGACCTATGCAGGGCTCTGAACCAGTTAGTCCCCGTTTGACCCCAGCTGAGAATTTGCATTTCTCCCCAGATAGTCTGCATCAGCATGTACCTTTACACAGGATCTCCAGGTTCCTGTTAGGTTTGCCTCAGAACCACCGGGAGATCTCTGTCAAATGTAGATTCTGATTCACACCATCTGGGGGGAAGTACAGATTTCTCTACACAGGGTCAAACCAGTTCAGCCTTGCTCCTATAGGGTCTCTATGAGTCGGATTGGACTCCTGGCAACAGGATTTTGATTTGCTTGGCTTGGTTTTAAATAGCAGTGAGGCAGGCATTGCTGGCTATCCCTGCCTCGGACAGCCCTAGGCTGCTCCTTTATTCTCTAGCAACCCTGGAATTCCTCGACATCCAGGCGTTTCTGTGCCAGCCTCCTCTCCTCTCCTGGCTGTCCTCTTCCTCTTTCCCATGCTGAGCAGCTGTGGACTGCGTCCCCCTTCCTAGGGGGACTGAAGTGAGCTTTTTATCTGGGGACAAGTTCAGATTTACAGACAAGTCACAAAGTCAGTACAGAGACTTCCTGCATACCCAACTTCCCCCCTTATTGATTTCCATTAGCTAGCTAAACCGACCGCCATCAAGGCAACTCCGACTCACAGCGCCCCTAGAGGACAGAGTTGACTGCCTCAAAGGGTTCCCAAGGCTGTCAATGTTCATGGAAGCAAAGCCCAGAACAAACTTACTGCACTGAGTTGACTGTGACTCACAGCGCCACTAGAGGACAGAGTGGAACTACCCTGGAGGATTTCCAAGGCTGTGAATCTTTACAGAAGCCAGCTGCCTCATCTTTCTCTCAAGGAGCAGCTGGTGGGTTCAAACTGCCAAGATTTTGGTTAGCAGCCAAATGCTTTAACCACGGTGCCACCAGAGCTCCTGCAAGCTAGTCTGATACAGATAGTTGCTGTCAACTCAACACTGATTGGCGGTGACCTTAATGTACAACAGAACCAAATGTTGCCTGGTCCTGTGTCATCCTCACAGTGGCCAACACATCCATTGTTGTGGCTCCTGTGCCAACACGTGTCACTGAGGGTCTCCCCGCCCTTGCTGGCCCTCCACTTCACCAGACACAGTGGCCTCCTCCAGTGACCCATCCCTCCTGATGATGTGTCCAAAGCAGTGTCCTGCTGTGATCTCTAAGGTTTCTATTGGCCGATTTTCAGAAGCAGATCACACGGCCTTTCTCATTGGAAGGCATGGTATAAGTATGTCTCAGTTAATCCTCACATGTCTTTCAGGTACCGTTCATGGATAAGGTAATTGAAGGACAGGGATGTTAAGGAGACTTAACTTTTTCATAGATACACACACAGAGATGCACACAGACACAAACACATGCTCGCAGAGCAAATGGAAGAGCTGGGATTTGAACCCTGATACACCAGCCCATGTTGTTGGGTGCTGTGGAGTTGATTTTCAATTCTTAGTGACCCCGTATGACAGACTAGAACTGCCCTGTAAGATTTCCAAGGCTGTCAGTCTTTACAGAAACAAAGCCCAAACCAAATCCATTCCAACTCACAGCGCCCCTAGAGGACAGAGGGGAACTGCCCACAGGGTCTCCCAGGCTGTCAATCTTCACGGAAGCAGATTGCCAGGTCTTTCTCCCACAGAGCTGCTGGGAAGGTTAGAACCATCAGCCTTTCAGTTAGTAGCCAGACGCTGAACCACTGAGCCACCAGGGCTCCTTCAACAGCCCATACTCTTGCCTAAAATGGAATTTGCCCAAGGGGATCTGAAATATGTCCCAACCAGCCCCACCCACACGCCTGTCTCTAGGAACCTTGACATCTTTCTTCAACAGCTGTCCTCCCTCTGAAAAGGAGAAAACTGCACTGTCAACAATTATTTGTTTAACTTGGACATGAGGGTCAAATGTTAAAATGCTCCGCTGCCTCCCACCACCTTTGCATCTCCCCTGGCTAAGTAATTGCTGTGTCAAAGCCAGCGTCTTCCTTCCGGCAGAATTTTGTGACCAGCAGGGCTTATAGAGCAAGCAGGAGTCTGCAGACAGACATCATCGACAGCCAGGTGGGACCCAGACTGAGTGAAGCCACTCAAAGTGCAGGAGGCACCAATGGGGAAGAAGTCCTGAGTGGCACAGATGGTTCCCGGGCTCCTCTGCTTACTGGGAGAGTAGAGGTCTGAGTCCACACACAGGTGCATCAGAGAAAGCCATGGCAATCTCCTTCTGAAAAATCACCCATTAAACATCGTGGTAAGCACAGTTCTGCTGCGATGCATGTGGGGTCATGACCCCTGAGTTGGAATTGACTTGGTGGCAACTGGTACCATTGGGCAGCGTTTTGGTTCTTTAGTGCAGCTTTAAAAGAAAACACCACAAGTGGGTGGTCTTAACAAACAGGAGTTTATTCTCTTACAATTTTGGAAGCTAGAAGTCTGAGTTCAAAGTGCTAGGCTCTAGGGGCTGAGTGAAAGCCCCTCGACCTTGGGCTTCAGCTCTGCCTCTTGCTCCTGGCCCACTGGAGCTGGAGGCGTCTCTTCACTCAGGCAGCTGCTGGCTGCTGAGGCTGACAATCCCAAGGTCGACAAATAAAATGGCACGGTCCCAAGATTACCACACAACATGGCAGGCCACTAGTTCAAGACCAGAGACAGTCCCAAGATCGGCAGGGAACATGGCAGGCTGCTGAATGAAGACTTGGCTACGTGCAGGGTCTGAGTGTGCCAAAAAGGTCCAGAGACTTTCCTCAAAACTTGGTATGTACTGGAAGCAGACCACATCCCTAAGGCAACTACTCAGCTGCTCTAGTAGATCCCACTATGGAACTGATGACCAGTCTCTTCTTGGGGAATAACTACATCCAGCTGCCTAGCCACTCACCACCAGGCCCAGCCAAGTTGACACACAACTTAACTACCCCAGGCTGAGAAAGAGGCCCAGTGCTCACAAATGCTCCCTCTGGTCCTGGAGTGGCTGACAAGACACACGTGCCGCATGGTTTTTATCAACTCCCCGTGGGGTGTGAGCAAAGATGTCCCTGTACTCTGAATCCTGGCTTTTACCAAGGGAGCCTGAGCTAGACAGCGTCTCCCAGACTGAGTGGTCAGCCAGGTGACTTTGTACTCCTTTCCGATGGGACCCAGACCCAGCGTTCTCCTCTGGTTGCCATGGAGTTGGCTGACCAAGGCCATCCCTTGTGTTTCAGAGTAGAGCTGTGGTCCTTTGGGTTTTCAGTGGAAGTAGGTCACCAGGCCTTTCTATCCCGCTCCTTCTAGAAGGTCTCTACTGCCATCCTTTTGGTTAGCAGCCAAATGCATTAACGTTTTCAGCATCCAGGAACTCCACACCCAGCGGTAAATAATCATAATTGATAGGATGGGAACATTTCAATCCCCATTCAGCTCCACAGCAGGCCTGAAGGAGGTGATAGCAGTTAGATAATAAAAAACTCAAAATCATAAAGACCAGGTTTACGGGTCTGTTAGAGACTGGCGAAACCCCCAAGGTTATAGCCGCGATTCACCCTTTGGGCCTAGAATTGAATTCACTCCCATGACTTAATTCTCAAAGAACAGATAGGCCTACGAGCTGAACAACTACACCAGGGAGATTTATTCCTTAGAATACGGCTGCATTTGCACAGGGAGAAAGGTAGGGAGGCAGGAATGCATAGGCAAGAAGGACACAAGGAACGGTGACCATAGGGAGGAAGTGGGACTGTAACCAGTGTCACAAAACGTGTATGAACTGTTGAATGTCAAATGAATCTGCTTTGTAAAATTTCACCCAAATCACGATAAAAACTTAAGGAAAAACCCAAGCCCAAACCTACTGCCATCAAGTTGATTCCAACTCATAGTGACCCTGTAGGACAGAGTCAAATGCCCCAAAGGGTTTCCAAGGCTGTCAGTCTTTATGGAAGCAGAATACAATACCTCTTCTTTCTTCCATGGAGCAACTGGTAGGTTTGAACAACCAGTCTTTCAGTTAGCAGTGGAATGCCTTAGCCAGTGTACCACCAGAGCTCCAGTTAGATACTAGTATGTCTTTAATGCCTGGTAAATGCTGGCTAATCTCCCCTTTTAGCACCATAGAGGACAGGCCTCAGGCTCAGAGTCCTTGGCAGGCAACAACAGGCTCCCTGCAATTTACCATTGCTTTGTTGTCACAGTCCCGCTTTTTATAACTTCCTCCTGTGTTCCGCAAGTAAGAGCGGGTTTCCATTCCTGGAAGACACACAGGCTTTCACAGTCACAATGTGCTCTCTGGACCAGCAGTGTCGTCGCCACCTGGGAGCTCCTGGCTTTTGGATCAGGCCCCACCCCAGACCACAGGCATGTTAACAGCATCCCCAGGGATGGCTGCACTGTCCATACCAGCCTGGGAACGACTGGTATCTTGTTGTTGTTAGTTGTTGTGGTGTTGGAGCCCAAGTTATGGACTCCGAACCAAATGCTGCTTGGTCCTGCACCAGGCCCGTGATCAGCTGCAGATCAGACTGTTGTGACTCCTGGGGTTTTCTTTGGCTGATTTTCAAGAGTAGATCTCCAGGCCTTCCTCCTAGTCCGTCTTAGGCTGGACGCTCCACTGAACCTTGTTGGGCATTGTATCAACACACACACTATCCACTGAAAGATGGGTGGCGGCTGTCCATGAGGTGCGTTGGCCAGGAATCGAAGCAGGTCTCCCACATGGAACGTTAGTTTCCCTTTAAAGAATCAACATTAAAGATTTAATTTAAGGGGACTTGCTACTGACTAATAAATAGGACAAGTTCTGCAGGATCGATGCAGACGGTTATGGAAAGTGCTGGTAGAGCTGCCTTTCATCCTAGAGGACCCACAGGAACAGGTGAGGTTGGAGAAGCCCTGGGGCTGGTCAGGGCGGTGCACACCAGGAGAGCTGTTACCTAGACAGACTCCGGAAATCTGTCCCTTAGGAGGATTCTGCAGTTCTTGGGTGGTGTCTGGGATCTATATTTGGAGAAAAGCCCGCCTAGTGGATCTTAATGTGCCATAAAGTATGGAGCCTACTGGATTAGATGGTTTCCTTCGCTCCTGAAGTCATGTTTTGTTCTGAACAGTGGTTCTCTACCAGGGCTGCTCAAGGGACACTGGGCAGTGTGGGGAGATGCTCTTGGTTGTCACAGTTGGGGTGCTGCTACTGGCATCGAGTGGATCAAGGCCAGAGAAGCTGCTAACCATCCTATAATGCACAGGGTAGCCCCGACCTTCCACCAACAACTATCCAGCCCAATGTCATAGTGTGGAGGTTGAGAATCCATGTTCTAAAAGGAGTTCTCATCCAAGGAGCCCTTTGGCTCAGTAAGGAAGTGTTCAGCTCTTACTGAAAGCTTGGTGGTTCTAACCTACCCAGCTGCTCCATGAGAGGAAGACTGATGATGTTCTCTTGCAAAGATTACAGCCTAGGTCACCCTATGGGGCAGTTCCGCTCTGTCACATGGGGTCACTGTGAATTGGAACCGACTCGATGGCACCCACCACCAATGAGGTGTCTGAGCACAGACTGAAGTCTAGAAATGCCAGGTCATATCACACCTCTATTCCGTAGTCTTCAGTGGCCGTCCACAGAGCATCAAAGCCAGGAGGCTTACACTGGCTTTTAGCCTTCCCCACCATCTGGCCACTCAGCCTGCTGACCTCACTTGGTCCTCTCCCCGCAGCCCTGCCATCTTGGCTCCCGCCACACTGGTCTCCAGGCTGCTTTTGGAGCCATCCCAGCATGTTCCCACCCCAGGGCCTTTGCTCTGATCTTTCGCAAAATCGCCCTGGTGCCCGGAACTCTCATTCCCATGGCTCTATCCATTTCCTTCCCATAGGCCTCTGCTCTGTGTCTTCATAGAAGACTTTCTTTCCTTCTTTTTCTAAAATAACTTCCGTTTTTGTTGTTTTTGACAGTATACACCCATTCAACCATTTCTCCATGTACAGTCCAGTGACACCGATTCCATTCTCTGACTCGTGCAGCCATTCTCACCCTCCTTTTCTGAGTTGTTCCTCCACCATTAACACCACTCACTGCCCCCTGAGGTTCCTACCTAATCTTTCAAGTTGCTGTTGTCAGTTTGACCACAGAGACAGATTTTAAGAGTCCTCAAGGCAAACATTCTTTTCTGGTTAAGCTAAACTATTGCTTGGGTTTGAGTCAACTTCAGGAAATATTTTTAGTTTAAACTTTAAAGATGATCTCAGGGCAATAGTTTCAGTGGTTCATCCAGCCTCCATGGCTCCAGAGAGTCTGGCTTCCATGAGAATTTGCCATGGAGGCCTTTCTGATCACCTTGTCTAATAAGCAGCCCTTTCTTCTTCAACATCTCCTTATTCTGTTACATCTTTCCTTATAGATCTCACCTCTAGAATATAGGTGTATTTCCTGTGTCCCTCTCCTGGACTAGAAGAAGCATGCCTGTGAAGGTTTTGCTTGTGTTCACTGGTGTATCCCAGGATGTACTTTCTGACTCACCCATTGGTTAGTTGGTTGTGCTGTGGTGACTTATGTGTTTCCAGAAGCTATACCACCAGTAATTCAAAGACCAGTCACCCATGATGGACAGGTTTCAGCGGAGCTTCCAGACTGAGATGGACTAGGAAGAGGGACCTAGAGATCTACTTCCAAAAGTGGGCAAATAAAACCTTAAGGATCACAAGAGACTATTGTCTGATTCACTGCTGGAAGCTGAGCCCAGACACACCAGTAATCATGAAGGTGTTGCAGACCTAGGCAACATTGTCCTGTTGCACATGAGGTCACCATCAGTTGGAACTGGGTTGATGGCAACTAACAACACGTGTCTGGCAAATGGATGCTTTCAACAGCAATGGGTGTTTGAATCGATGAGTGCCTGGATTATATCTCAGATGGACCAATGGCCAGTCCCCTCTCCATCTGTGGCTCAGTTTCTCCCTCTGTAAGGTGAGGACCACACAGACCACCTCTCAGGTGCAGTTGATGTTTGTGGAGTGAATGTGCACACTCAATTCCCACATGCATCCGACTCTCCATGTGACTCCGTGCACTCTCCCCAGCTCCACTCCCCCAGATGCCTCCTGTCAGAGCCAAGAGGCCCCAGGGAATTAGGGATGTCAAGAATCCTCAGAAAGTGGCAGATCCATTGTGTGCACCACTGAATTGGGTAATTAGGGAGGGTGGTACTTCAGTGTTTTAAAAGCTTGGTGGGTGGGGAGGAGGGGTGCTCCCTGACAGCTACTGCACATCCAGTGAGACATGGGCTGTGAGTCTTCCCCACAGAAAACCTTGCTTTCTGTCTTTAATGCCTCTTAAATGCTCGCTAATTCTGAATAGGGCTTTACAGGCTCCAAGGAGTGGGGGAAGAAAGGGAGAGAAGGGTTGATTTAGGGACCTCTTGAGTTAAGAGAAGTTGGTGGTGAGGAGGGAGGGGAGCCTTCCTGCTCAGGCTTGGAATCGCCAACCTGCAACGCAGGAAGTGATGTGGCTATTGGTCCATGAGCTGAAATGTTCAGGAGCTATCTCCTTCTTTGTCTGTTACGACCAACATGGTTTCTGACCCTGAACTTATTCTCTGCTGCACTGGGGAACTTAACCTCCAGCATGCTGGGGCCATGCTTTAGAGATGGGACACAAAGAAGGGAGGGTCACCAGTTCCTTCAGCTTCCCTGAATCAATGAGCTTCTTAAGGAGGAGAAGACACAGGAAACTACAGGCAGGGGTGAAAGATGGAAGTGAACTTCTGACTTGCTCTCCAGCAGTGGTGATGAGCGTTAACTCTGCTGTAGGTGTTGAACACTCACTGTATGGCAGGCCCTGTGCTGAAGGGTTCATGCCCTTTCTTTCTTTTGGAAAGACCCCGTTGTTGTTGTTTGCTGCCGTTGAGCCACTCCCGACTCACAATGACCACCCAAGTTACAGAATCCAACTGCTCCGAAGGGTTTTCTTGGCTGTCATCCTTACGGAAGCAGATTGCCAGGCCTTGCTTCCAAGATACCTCTGGCTGGATTGCCGGCCTTTTGGTTAGTAGTTATGTGCTTCATAATTTGTGCCACCCATGGACTGCCAGGACACACGTATTAATTCTCCCCATAATGCTATAAGCTAGCTTCCATCGTTATTCCCATTGATCAGGTGAGGACACGAGGCCTAGAGGTGTGAAATGATATGCCCAACGTCACATAGGCTAGCAGGGAACAGAGCTGCCATTTAAACCCAGCAAGCTAGGGCACAGGACTGCTCCACTGTCCTCCCAGATGAAGGGGACTCAGCCTTTTCCGGTGACTTTCCTAATAGCCCCACCCCTTCTGTCTTGCAAATAGTTGGAAGCTGTGTGGAACTTCCAGGCAGGTACACACACCTGAAACCTGGGAGTGAGCTGGCCCCAAAGCGAGAATCCAATGCATAGTCAGCTACCTGTGATGAAGTGATGGGGAGAAGGAAGCAGCTGGCTGCCTCCAGGGGACACCCAGAGGGCCATGTGTTCAACAGTCCCCATGAGGAGGGCCTGAGAAGAATGAGACCAAGGCAAACCTGTGTGAGTATTTCACTTAGACTTACGCTTCAATTCGGATCCACCACTATGCAATCTAAGGAGCTTCGGTGGTGGAGTGGGTAGGGCATTTGGCCGCTAACCAGAAGGTCAGAGGTTCAAACACACCAGCTGCTTCACGGGAGGTTGTTGTTGTTGTTATTATTTGCCGTCGAGTAGGCCCCGACTCATAGTGACCCCTCCTTGGGTTTCCGAGGCAGTATCACTACGGAAGTAGGATTGCCCAACCTTCACGGGAGGTAGCTGAGGCAATCTACTTCCATAAAGATTTACAGCCTTCAAAACCCAGGGGGGGTTGCTGTGAGTTGGAATTGACTCGATGGCAGTGGATTTGATAACATGCAATCTATGGAGACATCATTCTCTCTTCCTTTTATTGTGGGAAAATGCACAACCAGTTTCAACCATTTTAAAGTGTATGATCCAGTCATGTTAAACACAATCATGGTACCAAACCAAGAAAATCAAACTCACCACCGTCGAGTCATATCCAACTCATAGCAACCCCTCCTTGGGTTTCCAAGGCAGTATCTCTACGGAAGTAGATTGCCCAACCTTCCTTCCAAGGAGTGGCTGATGGGTTTGAACCGCCAGCTTTCTGGTTAGCAGTCACATGCCTTAGGCGCTACACCACCAGGGCAATATAATCATGACACAGTGCATTATAAATCCATCACCACCATCTAGTCACAGAACGTTTTCTTCATCCCAGGCAGGGACCCCACACCCTTAAGCAGTCACTGCCATCCCTCCCTCCCTGCAGCTGCAGGAACCATGAATCTGCTTGCTGTCTTGATGGGTTTGCCTCATCTGCATATTCTGGGTCCATCATACAAATGAACCACACAACAGTGGCTTCGTTCAGGGAGCAGACGGTTCAGAGTTCATCGATGTTGACGCGTGTATCAGAACTCATTCTTCCTTATGACAAAGTAATATTCCACTGAATGGACAGACCTCGGTTTATCCATTCAACTGTTGATGGACATTTGGATTCAACAGTTTCTTAGAAATAGTACCTATTTTTTATTGCACCAGAAGCCCTTCCTTTTTATACGTTGGAAATGTTGAAATAATTGTAGATTCACTTGCATTAGTTGGAAATAATACAGAGATACTGTGATACTGTGTATACACTAACCAGTTTCTACAAAACAATATCGCGGGCCGGGACATTGTCATTGATCAACCCATAGATTTTATTCAGATACCCGCAGTTTTACTTGTAGTTATCTCTGTGTATGTGTGTGTTTAGTTCTATACAATTTTATTACATGAATAGGTTTGCAGAGGAGCCCTGGTAGCGTAACGGTTAAGTACTTGACCTTAAACTGAAAGGCTGGTGGTTCAAATGTACCTGGCGATCTGCTCCCATAAAGATGACAGCCTAAAAAATCCTTGGTCCATTTCTACTCTGTCACATGGGATCACTGGATCGCTGTCATGTGGGATCGACTCAGCTGCACCTTACAACAACATGGGTTCGTGTATGTACCACTAGAGTTAAAGTAAACCACCACAAGGATCCTTCCTGTAACCACATCTACTTTCTTCTCCAGAAGCCCTGGTGGTGCAGTGGTTAAGGCATTCAGCTGCTAACCAAAAGGTTGGCAGTTCTAACCCACCAGCCACTCCACAGGAGAAAGATGAGGCCGTCTACTTCCGTAAAAGATTAACAGGCTTGGAAACCCTATGGGGCAGTTTTAGTGTGTTGTGCTATGGTTCGGAATTGACTTGATGGCAGTGGGCTCCCTTCTTCTCCCACCCATCCCCCTAACTCCTGACAACCACTAATCTATTGTTGTTGTTGTTATGTGCCGTTGAGTCAGTCCCAACTCATAGCGACCCCTCCTTGGGTTTCTGAGGCAGCATCACTACGGAAGTAGATTGCCCAACCTTCCTTCTGAGGAGTGGCTGGTAGGTTGGAACTGCCAGACTTCTGGTTAGCAGTCAAATGCCTTAGGCACTAAGCTACCAGAGCTCCCCCACTAATTTCTACTCCAGTTTAAAATGTTGTCCTTTAAAAATATGTTGTGTATATAATACATAAAAATCTTGTTCCACAACCTACTTTGGTGAGTAGCAATTGGGATCTTAGAAGCTTTCAAGCAGCCATCTAAGATGGAGCTAATGGTCTCCTCTCATCTGAAGCAAAGAAGAGTGAAGAAAAACAAGGGCATTTGGAAACAATTAGTCCAAAGATATGATGGACCTTGAGACCAGAAGAACTAGATAAGTGCCCAGCTACCAATGCCAGCCACTCAGGAAGGGATCAAAACTGGAGATCCTGGACAGAGTGGGAGAAAAAATGTGGAACAAAATTCAAAAACACAGTAATGACAAGAATTACTGGTTGGATGGTGTCTAGGGGGACCCCCAAGACTGTGGCCCTAGGATACACTTCAGGCCTGGGATAGGACTCACTCCCAAGGACTGTCTCTCAGCCCAACAGTAGAAAGACTTACATGCAGAACACCCAACCCAGGGCGATGCACCCACCTACTCTACAGAGATACATCCCTTTGAGCAATTGGCCATGGGGCCCCAGAGGGGCAGCATTCACATGGAGGGAAAGCTGGACAGACAGGAGTGCATAACTAGGAAGGGCACAAGGGGCAGGGTCACAGGGAAAGGAGTGGAGGAGAGTGGGTTAGGGTGGGGATGGGGAATGGTAATCGGGGAGTGAAACCAAATGTTCATTCACGAAGTGTTGAATGTAAAACAAGTTCTGCTCTGTAAACTTGCATCCAAAGCACAATAATAAAAAAATAAAAAATAAAAAAATGTGTAAATGAAATTATAAAGTATGTAGTCTTTTAGAATTGCCTTTTTTGAATTGCATTTCTTGAAGGACATCTGTGATGGTTTTGGCTATTATGACTAAAGCTGCCATGAACAGTCCCTGAAGATTCAACCAAATTGTGTCTGTCAGTAGCTCATTCCTTCCCACTGGTGGGAGGCGCTGCATGGTGCAAATGGTTTACATGCTTGGCTGCTACCAGAAAGGTTAGAACTGGGAGTCCCCAGAGGTGCCTCAGAAGAAAGCCCTGGTGATCTGCTTCTGAGAAATCAGCCCCTGGAAAGTGTCTGGAGACTAACTCTGTGCTGACTCCAAGGGGTGCCACGAGTTGGAGTCCACTCACTGGTCACTGTTTTGCGTTTCTTTTAACCATTGGGTGATAGTCCATGGTGGATGTGGATCGCAGTTTAACAGTTCATCTCTTGAAGGACATCTGTGATGCTTTTGGCTATTCTGAATAAAGCTGCTATGAACATTCACATAAGTTTCCATTTCTGTGGGATAAGTTCCTAGGAGTGTAATTGCTGGATCCTGTGGTAACCTCATGATTACAAACAATCATGAAACACTGTTTTCAGAACAGGTGGGCCATTTCACATTCCCACCAGAAGTGCAGGAAGGACCCACCTTTGGTCCCTCCTCACCAGCACTTAATATTGCCACTGTCATTGCACTTATTAATTCGTGGTCATTCTGGTAGATGATGGTCATAGCTTATTGTGATTTCACTTTGCATTTCTCTGATGATCAGTTCAGACATCTTTTCCTGTTTTTTTTGGCTATCTATATTTTCTTTGATGAAATGTCTGTTCATGTCTTTTGCTCATTTTCTAATTGAACTTTTTGTTGTTACTATTGAGTTCTGAGGGTTCCTTATATATTCTAAGGAGCTCTGGTAGCAAAGTGCCTGAGGCATCTGACTGCTAACCACAAGGTTGGTGGTTCAAACCCAGCAGCCACTCCTCAGAAGCAAGACTGGAAAATCTACTTCCATAAAGATTTACTGACTCAGAAACCCAGTGAGGGTCACTGTGAGTCCACATTGACTCAGGGCAGTGGATTTGGCTTTTTTGGTTTATATATTCTGATGATACAGTGGTATAAGGCATTCAGCTGCTAACCAAAAGATTGGTGGTTCAAACTCACCATTCACTTCATGGGATAAGATGGGGCAGTATGCTTCTGTAAAGAGTCACGGTCTTGGAAACCCTACGGGGCAGTTCTGCTCTGACCTTCACAGTTGTTATGTTGGAATCGACTGGATGGTGGTGGGCTTATATGGTCTAGATACTAGCCCTTTTTTGCATCTGTGGTTCACAGGCCTCTTCTTTCAGTCAGTAGCTTGTCTTACTCTCTTTGCAGAGTCTTTTATTCTCTTTGCAGGGTCTTTTTTTTTTTTTTCAATTGTGATTTGGGTGAAGATTTACAGAGCAAATTCACTTTCCATACAGCAGTTCACATACACTTTGTCTCATGTCATTGACCACAGTTTACCACAATGCAGCAGCTCCCCTCCCACTTCCTCCCGATAGTTACCTCTTCCCAGTGTCCATTCCTCCATGCACTCCTGCCCCCTGAGCTATCTCCCTGTGCATAAACAGCCCTTCTTTCTCCCGTGATTTTTTTCTACAAGGAGTGTATCTACTTGAGGTAAATGTTCAACTCATATGCCTGTCTTTTGTTTGGCTGGAAGCCACAGGTGTGGGTTCAATTCCAGACCTGAAGGGCAGCTAGGGGCCATAGTCTCAGGGGTTCCACCAGGCTCTATCAGACCAGCAAACCTGGTCCCTCTTTGCAGGGTCTTTTGCAGAAAAATAGTTTTATTTTTTAAATTTTGATGAGGTGCAATGTATTATTATTATTTTTTTCTTTTGCAGGTCATATTTTGGTGTCAAGTCTATAAACTCTTTGCTTAGTCCTAACATTTTGGCCTGTATTTTCCTGACATTTTAGAGTTGTACACTTTCAACTCATGTCTGTGGTCCATTGTAAGTGAATTTGGGAAAAGGTGTGATGTTCAGGCGGAGGCTCATGTGTTTTGCCTGTTGAATGTCCGTGTGCTCCAGCAACTGTCATTGTATAGTTTTTGAACCTTTCTCTGTGCCTGGTACCGAGCTAAGCAATTTGTTCTGTTTGTTTGATTGTTGCTAAGAATATATCCAGCAAATATACGTCAGTTCAGCAATTCTCCATGTTCAATTCCATGACATTGACTCCAGTCTCCAAACCACGCAGCCATTCTCATTTCCTTTTCTGATTTGTTTCTCCTCTACTGACATCACCTCACTTCCTTGAGCTTCCTATCTAACTTTCAAGTTGCTCTTTACCAAGTTGAACCCATATGGTAAAGTCTTTAAAAAAGCCCACTGCTCAAAGTAGACAGTCTTTACTAGTTAATATAAACTGTGGTTTGGTTTAGAAAAGGATTCAGGAAATATTGTTCATTTATGATTTCAGGGTTATCTCAGGGCAGAAGTTTCAAGGGTTTATCCAACTTCAATGGCTCCAGAAAGTCTGGATTCCATGAAAATTGAAATTATGTTTCATATTTCTCCCCCCTTTTGATCAGGATTCTTCTTTATCGTCTTTGATCAAAACTTTCAGTTATGGCATCTAGGCCCCATGCAGTTCTGGTCTCACCGCAAAGGAGGCAGTTGTTTGTGGAGGCAGTAAACCATGCATTCCATCTCCTCCTCTGATTCCTGGCTCTTCTTCTTTCTTGGTTGCTCCAGGTGAATAGAGACCAATTAATGTACCTCAGGTAGCTGTGAAGTAAGCACTTTTGAAGTATTATTTTATATAACTTCCACAATTAGACTACAAAGTAGGATAGTGAGTATTATCCAAATTGTATGGATGAAGAGACTGAGCATCAGAGAGCTTACTTGCTTTTGCTGAGACCACACAGTCAGAGCCAGACCTACATCCCTGGCTGACTCCAGCCCACTGCCCTTCACTACCTTCCGTTTGATTTCTGAGCTGCTGTCTCTACCTGAGTGCTCCCCATACCGTCACCGAAAACTCAGACTCGCTTCAAATCAGCGTCTACCTTGGGACCTCCCTAGGCTGTAGCTGAATCAAATTTTCGGGAGGTGCACGTGTAATATAATATGGAGTGTCTGTTCATCATTTAACTCAGGGAAGTCTTTTCCTCTTCGCTAATATCCATGATAAAGCATATGCAAATGCCTGTAATTGAACATAATTAAAATAACGAGAGTTGAAAGAATGTGATATTCAAAATAAATGAAATAAGGAGTTGGACATGGCCATTATCCTAACTCGAAGTGATTACTTTATGATTACATTATCAAGGCCTCTAATATTTCTGTCTTTAATATAATTTTATTTACTTTTGGGAGGCAGGTGCTCCCTGACTGGGACAGATCACAGACCTGCTTGATGTTACTAGTCATTCTTCTCTCCTTCCTGGAACACAAGTGTCCCTCTGATTAGGGCCACATGCCACCCTGTTCTGATTATCCAGTGCCACTCTGACAGGAACACACCACAAATGCGATGGCTTGAACAAACAGGAGTTTATTCTCCTACAGTTTGGGAGGCTAGAAGTCTGAGTTCAAAGTGCCAGGCTCTAGGGGCTGGGTGAAAGCCCCTTGACCTTGGGCTTCAGCTCTGCTTCCTGCTCCTGCCCCACTGAAGCTAGAGGCTTCTCTTCACTCAGGCAGCTGCTGGCTGCTGAGGCTGACAAACCCAAGGTCAACAAGTGAAAAGGCACAGTCCTGATATCACTAAACAACACACCAGGACACTAATTCAAGTCCAGAAAAAGTCCCAAGATTGGCAGGGCATGGCAGGCTGCTGAACAATGACTTGGCTACATGCAGGATTCAAGCGTGCCCAAAAGCTAGAGACCAATCCCAAAGCTTCTCCTTATATACTGGAAGCAGACCACATCCCTAAAGCAGCTACTCAGCTGCTCACAAAAGATTTCCACCATGGAGTTGATTGCTAGTCTTATCATGGGGAATAACTACCTCCAGCTGCCCAGCCACTCAACCAGGCCCAGCCAAGTTGACAATAACCTTAACTACCACACACCCTGTCTAAGCATAGACCTGCCCTGAGGCAACCTAGAGCCGACAGTGGCATGAGATAGCCTGGTGTCCTTGTGAGCACCCCTAAAACCTGTGTGAAAGTGAGTAAGCTTGGGGAATCAAAGGCCAGGGGTCGAATCCCATGGTGAGCCTGGCATGGCAACTGCTTGTGGGTTTGCCATCTGATGGACTTAGGGAGATTTCAGTGCTTTATCCTCTCTCAAGTACTTTATACCAAACCCAGCCTAGATGCATGCAAGGTGTCATCACTATTATTATAATTACGAATATAATGTGTAATGATTAATTCTCAATCATTAGGATAGGTTATGGTAATATCTCACTGTGAATTTACTGGACATCGCCCTTCTGGGGATTTTGTCATTGTTGCTAGCTGTGCTAAGTCAGCCCCCACGTCGCAGGGACCCCATGCACAAAATAAAGTGTGGTCCACTCCTGTGCCATCCCAGTGATCTGTTGTAGATTAGCCTGTGTGATTTCAGTGGCTGCTTTTCAGAACTAGAACACCACACCTTTCTCCCTAGTCCGTCTCAGTCTGGAAGCTCCAGTGAAACCCGTTCAGCATCATACCACCACGCATGCCTCCACTGACAATGGGTGTTGGCTGAGTGTGAGAGGCATCGGCTGGGAATTGAACCCCGGTCTTCCACATGGAAGGCAAGAATTCTGCCACTGAACCACCACTGCCTCTTATGGGCTTGGAGAATATCCCACACAGCTCTTTGGTGGGTAGGAGAGTATGGTGTAGTGGCGAGAACAACCTTGGACTCAGGATGGTTGTGTCTCAGATCTTACCTCTGCTGCATACTAGCTGTATGACTTGATGGCCTTGAGTGAGTGAGTTACCCACTCTGGGTTTCAGGTCACTTTTTTTTAAAATGAGGAGATAAAAACTTACAGTTTTTCCTCCACCAAATGAGAGAATATGAATAAAGGACTTAGCATGAAAATGTGCTTCATAAATGTTGGGTGCGGAAGTCACAGGAAATGGAGACAAGTCGAAATGTTTTGTCCAATGTTTGCTGCAGGTAGAGATGGGATTCTGGGAAAAGAAAGTGAGACTGGCGGGGATCCTGTTTCATTTCTTGTTCATTGACTGGATGGCGTGGGGCGGAAGACTTCTCCCATGTCTTTCTGCTTGTTTTCATCTCCAACCAATAGAAGGTAGTGGCATCCAGAGATGAGCTTACATTCCTCTGGGGTGGGGACAAGTTTCCTCCCACGCTTGTCTTGCTCCTGGGCTCTTTCATTTATGCTGGTTGTGAGAATAATCTCATACTTAGTCGTCTGGGTAGAGGTTGGTGCCCAAGGAACTCTTTATGAAAAGTGAAGGATAGGAGCTGTCATGCACAACCTTCCTGCTTTAGATGAGATGGAACCACCTAGAATGAGCCAGGGGCTAGGCCCAGAGAAGGTCAGTGGGATTTAGTGAACCTTCCACAGTGAATTTCCCCAGACCAGCAAAGATGGAGGTTTCCACTGGCTATCACTGAAGCTCTGGTAGTGTAGTGCCTAAGGCATTTGACTGCTAACCAGAAGGCTGGCAGTTCACACCCACCAGCCACTCCTTGGAAGGAAGGTTGGGCAATCTACTTCCGTAGTGATACTGCCTCAGAAACCCAAGGAGGGGTCGCTATAAGTTGGGGCTGACTCTATGGCACTTAACAACAACAACAACAAATCACTGAACGGGATCAGCCGGCCCTGGTGATCATAGCAACACTGAGTGTCATGGCCGGACACTGCATGAGTTATTCCTTATATGTATCATGACCAAACGCATTCATGTCCGAGGATCCCCAGGCTTGCCCTTCCGTAATCAGATTCTGAATTGACCTGTTCAAGTTCTTCCCTCTCCCTGGTCTCCAAAGAGGCTGCTGCTACAGCCAGACCATTCTTCAGACTACAGACACTGCAGGAGAAAGAGAAGAAAAACACACATGTTGAAGGGTTTTCAGGGGGAGGCACGGGAGTGCTTGTGGTGTCTGAGGGCAGTGGGGATAGGGCTTGCAGAGAATTGGTATTTTCAATTATTATTCAGCCTTAAAGAGAAATGAAGTTCTGAGAAATGAAGTTCTGAGACATCGCTGAACCTCAAGAACATGACGCCAAATGAAATTAATCAGGCACAAAGACGTGTGATCCCATTGATATGAAGTATCTACAACAGACAAATGCACAGAGGTCACCATTTGTAAGAGCTACCAGGGGCTGGAGTGTGTGTGGAGAGTTATTGCTTAAGGGGTACAGAGGTTCTGTTTGGGGTGCTAAAGACTTTTGGAAATAGTAGTGATGGTTGTCTAAAATGGTGAATGTAATCACTGTGACTAAATTGTACACTTAATGCTTACGATGGCCCATTTTATGTTACATGTAAATTTCCTTTTAAGAGTAAGAATTAGTGTTTTTAGTCTATGCTTCACCATCTAGGTTCTTCTGAAACTAAGAGACTGAGTTTGGTTTGCAAGTACCCTGTGTGTGCTTGACTGTTTTTATTGTTCTCCTTTTCCCATTATTGAGCCTGGACCATTTAGGACATGACTGTAGGGTTACAGTGCATTGTACTGTAGTGACCCTACTCAAACCACTGCCATTGAGTTGATTCTTACTCATAGCAAATCCCCATTGGGTTTCTAAAGCAGTAAATCTTTATGGAAGTAGATTGTCCCATCTTCCTTCTTCGGAGTGGCTGGTGGGTTTGAACCACCAACCTTCTGGTTAGCAGTCGAATGCCTTAGGTAGATTTTAATATTCTTAGTTTACAGAGCAGCACTGGGACTCTTACCCAAGATGACACAGTCAGGGGGTGTCTGATCATACTTTGAATTCGGGTCTCTCTCGTCTAGTTCTGCCTCTTCCTGTCCTTTGGAGAGCTGCAGGCCACAGTTAGTGAGCAGAGCCAGTGCCCTGGCCTGTAAGCCTGAAGATAAAGAATGAAGGGACAGTCATCCTTATAGCTCCATGCTGGGAGATGACAATTAGCCTTTAGTGTGTTTGGACTGGTATCATGGGAGACCTTTGCTGAAGTATTATTTATTGATAAGAAACAAGCAGAGCAGCCCAATGGGAGTTGGGAGTTCTGCGCCCAGTGCTCTGGGTGCATGTCTGCCTTCCTTCTCATCACCCAAAGATGCTGCTGTTTGGTTGGGGAAATTATGATGTGGCTTCTGGGTTTGGTTTTGTTGGGGAAACAAAGCAGAACTTCTTTAGGGAGTATGCTCAGATGGCATGAGCTGGCCTCTGGAACCAGAAGGACTTGGGCCAATCCCAGGCCTGCCAGTAACCAACCATGCGGCCTGGGTGAACAAGGCTCGGAACCTCTTGGAGGCTAAGTAACTGTTAGGGAACTGTGTTCCTCCACGAAAGAGACAGTGAAGTTCTCCACCCTGCTACCTGGGATGATATCAGTTAGGTTTGCAGAAAGTCCTGCTGGAGAAGGGTGGGTCCTCATCTTGAGTCTTGTCCTATAAAAGAGAATAGATACAGAGACACATGGGGGAAGATGCCATGTAGAGATGCATTTACAGAACAGCAAGGATTTCCAGAGCCACCACAAGCTAGGAGACACATGGAACAATTTCCCTCTGAGCTCTCAGAAGGAATCAACATGCCTGATACCCTGATTTAGACTTCTAGCCTCCAGAACTGTGAGAAAATAGTGTCTTTATCCTTAAAGCTATCACTTTGTGGTATTTTATTACATAAGCCCTAGGAAACTAAGACAGTAGCTGTCTGGAAACATTGTTAGGGAGATTTGATGTGATGTATACAAAACTCCAAACAACTTAGGAAAGAAAGATGGTCAAAAGTAACAATTACCGTCACTTTGTTTTGACTTAAATACATGCTAATAAGAATTGCCAAGCGTATGCATATTAGGTTGTATCAGATAGTGAGAAAAAAAATTCTGAAATTTGTTTAAAAAGTTGAAAATGAATTATCCACTAAGCAGATATTCTGTACACTAAGAGTTAAGAGTTGAGCTTACATATATGGAGAGATACACTGTCAAAATTCTCCACCAAATTGTGGGGCTTTTGAAAGGAGATTAGGCTGAATTTACCTTGACACAAAACATTAAAAACGCTTAAAGAAGAGAAGAAGAAATGAAAAGAATAACGTCCTTCTTCGAAGAACAAAGAGTGTTTGAGTTCTTTCGAAGACTCGGTTCATGTGAAAAGGATGCAGCTGCAATGGATTGCAACGTCGGAAAGGAAGGTTACCATTGCTTCGGCAACTCTTCTCAACAAAAGCTCCTTCTGCAATTGAGTAAAATTTTATCTATTCATGAGAGTGGAACTGCTGATGGCTAACCCTTTCTTAGTCGATGGCTTGCACACTGTGCAGTGAAATCGTGCAAATCTGAATTTCTTTGAATGGCTGACCAGTTGCTGTCCCATCAACTCTGACTCATGAGAATCCCATGTGTGTCAGACCAGAACTGGGCTTCACAGGGTTTTCAATGGCTTATTTTTCAGAAGTAGATCACCAGGCCTTTCTTCTGAGGTGGCTCTGGGTTGACGCAAACCTTCAACCTTTAGGTTGTCAGCTAAGAGTGTTAACCACTTGGACCACCCAGGCACTCCCTTTGTACAGTTGCCCTCAATTTAGACTTTGTAGCCTTTTAGCCAATTTCACTGCACTTAGAATGAATCACTGAGCCTTCACTGTGTGTGCATGTGAGTATATGTGTGTCTGTGTCTCTGTGTGTGTGTGTCCGTATGCATGTGTATTTGTGTGTGTGCATGTGTTGGGGTTTTCACTGTTGTTTCTGCAGAAACTCAATGAGAAACTAATTTTCCTGGTAGGAGACACTATTAAGACTTAAAAGACAGAGTAGACATCTGTCAACCTGAGTCATTGGGAACACTGCTGGTCCAGGCTGGGAGACGTCCAGTCTCAGCTGCTGCTCCCTTCCCTTCACCCCCAGGCCCTCTAAGACCCACAAGGGCCATCCTGTCCAGACTGAAATGGATACAGTGCATGCCATGCCCACCGGGTCAAACCAGCGACCTCCTGTGTTCTGGTCTCCTTCTCCTGTCCACTTACACATGATGAATAAGTAGCAGTATGTGGAGACAGGGACCTGAGAGTGGATGCTACTCACTGGGCTCTGAGCCATAGAAACCCATCAATTTTTCTTCCTCTTTGTAGCCTGATAGTGAAAACCACAAGAGAGAAAGTGCCTGCCTGCCTTTCTGAAAGTGGGGGGTGTGTGGGTGTGTGTGGGTGACAGAGAGAGAGGGAGGAAAAGGCGGGAGGGAGGGAGAGAAGAGGAGCAGAGATGAAGAGAGAGCTTAGAGGGAGAGAAGGGAAAGGGGAGAGAGAGAGAGATAGAGGGAAGGAGAGATGGGGCATAGAGTAAAGGGAGGAAGGGAAAGGG
>NW_006921648.1:4892877-4896216 GCF_000298275.1 Orycteropus afer afer
GAGAGAGGGAGACTTTGCAGGCTGTTTCTTTAGGACTCTCAGTATCCATCCGGGTGAAGGAAGCAGAAAGCGTGCTGTAGAAGTTGCCTCCTTACCGGAAGCATGAGGCTGTGTGTGGGGAAATGCTGGTCATTGTTCTGTTGCACTTCTCTGATGTTCTCAGGCTGATGTGTTCAGGATTAATGAGGCATTAGTCCTCAATCAAGGAGCCACAATCAAGAATGCCCATTTAGCTGCAGCGAATTGTGTCGCCACATTAATTGATATCATCTGACCTTTGTATTTTGGGTGGGATGATGTATTGCGGCCTTTTCCCAAGCAGTGCTATAAAATTGATAGCTCGAATATTGCTACTCACATGGCTGAACGGTTCGTTTAAGGTAAATGCTGCACTTGTAATTAACAGAAGATCGGTCCGTCTGGGCAGATGATGCACAGAACTGTTATTTAGTGAAGCAGGCTCTGCTGAGCAGGGTTCAAGGCTCGCCTTGCTTCCTTGAGGTGTTTTGCTGCTGGGGACACTGGCACTTCCAAGAAGACTCTCCCAAAGAGACAGTGGGAGGTACCTTTTTTTGTTGTTGTTAAACTCAGAGCTCTTGTCTACACACACATTTGTTGTTGTTGTTACCTGCCTTTGTGTCAAGCTCCCACTCATGGTGACCCATATAAGATGAGATGAAATGCTGCCTGGCCCTGTGCCATACCCTTGATTGGTTGCAGGTCAGGCTGTTGGGATCCACAGTGTTTTCATTGGCTGAATATTGGAACAGCTTGCCAGACCTTTCTTCCTAGTCTGTCTTAGTCTGAAAGGTGCACCGAAAGCTGTTCAACATCCTAGCAACATGCAAACCTCCACTGACATAGGGGTGGTGGCTCCGTAGAGGTGCATCTGCTGGGAATTGAGCCTGGGTCTCCTGCGTGGAAGTCGAGAATTCTACCTGTAAGCCCCCACTGCCCCGAACACAAACATTCAACTAACAGAGAATAAAAATGGAACTCTGGAGGTCTACTGGGCCTTCTAGATGCAACCTGCTAAAATTGTGATGGGTAGCTTTTTAGCTGCAGGCTCTGATCCATTAGGTCTTGGCTGGACCGAGATTCTTCCATGTCTAATGAGCTTTCAGGTGATGGTGAGGCCGCTTGCTGGTCCTCGGACCAGTTTTAGAAGCATGGCTTTAAATCAAGGATCGGAACACTTTTTCTGTAAAAGGGTCAGAGAGTACATTTTTTTTTTTTTTCTTTTGGCTTTATTCACCATAAAATCTTTTCTTTCACTCTCTTCCAGACCTCCTTCCAGGTGATGGGGTGGCCTCCCAGCCACCTCTGTTACGCACTTAAGTGCACTGATAATGCCCTCCTCATGATCTTCTGCTTAAGGCACGAAGAGTTTTGCCGAATAGCTGACTGTCAATAATTACAGTGTCAATGTCATTTTTCACTTGGTCTTTCTCATCTGTCAGGGTCTTGCTTGGCACCCATGTTGGATGGTACTCTGTGTGTAAATTCATATGTCGTGTTGCAGTCTGGTGGTTGACTCATTCCAGCTGGCATCCACTTGAGTTCATTGGGATGTTTCTGATGTTGTGGGCCATGAAACATCTCTTCTTGGAAGATGCTGGCACACCTGCACCTCATAGTACAGAAAGGCTTAGTGAGCAAATGCTTATGTTGATGTTGTTGTTATTGTTATATGCCGTCGAGTCGGACCCGATTCATAGAGACCCCTCCTTGGGTTTCCGAGGCAGTATCACTATGGAAGTAGATTGTCCCATCTTCCTTCTGAGAAGTGGCTGGAGGGTTTGAACCACCAGCCTTCTGGTTAGCAGTCAAGTGCCTTAGGTACTACGCTACCAGAGCTCTTGCAAACGCTTATGGGAAACATTTATCCTGAATCATCTGAACCCCCTACTAGTTGCAGGCTGCCTTGGATCTCAGCTAAAGTTGCATGACAGAGTTCTTAAGTGAGTGAAGAAAGAGGCTCAGGAAATATTAGCGATTCATTAGTTAGCTCTCCTGTTCTGAACGCGACTGTCTTTCTTTGCAGTTTTTGTTCTAGCCTTCTACCAACAATACCCTTCCATAATTTACTCAACTTTTCCCTTTGCCTACCACAGGGCTTTTGTATATGCTCTCCTAACACCCTGGAATACTTCTCCATGCCTCTTCCCCAAACTAAATCACTGTGACCTTCCTTCTATATCAGTTCAGACACAACTTCTGCAGGTTAAGCCTTCCCTCTTTCCCCAGACTAGCTCCTACTCACCCCAGTTGAAGGTTTCGCAGTAACTGGTAAATATTTACTTATGTGGTTATTTGATTCATTTTTTTTAAAAAAACCTCAGGTTCTCTAGAAAATAGAGCCTGTGACAAAACTTACTTACATGTGAAGGTTTATAAAGAGGTGCAATGCCAGGGCAGAAAGACTGAAGGAAGGAGGGAAGTGAGCTAAAAAAGGAGGGGAAGGATGTACAAGATGGTGTGTCACCAAACTGATCATAGATTTACAAGACACAACAGTGAGCTGTATAGCTATACAGGATGTCTACCAGACAGGGTAAGTGGGACTACCATACTTGAGGATAAATTTTGGGGAGAGAAGGGAGAAGCATGTGCCTGTCAGTTTCTTTTCATGTCTTATTATCTTATTAGACCAATTTACTCATGGGGAATTATCTCACCTGCATTTCCGGGACTTATTACCTGATCCTTAGGCACAGCTCCGGGCAAACCAGATCCCAAGATCCATGGTGAGACACCTCTTATGATCCTGGAATTAGTGGGAGAAATCACAGCCTCCATGTAGCTGGTTGGATTGATGAGAAGGTCATACCAGAGTACAGCCCTCACTCAGGGGAGATTATAACAGCGTGGGATGCTGGAAGATGAGGCAGACTTATGTTTGAGCAAAGGGCTACATCCCAGGGCACAAGTAGGGCTGGACAAATCTGGATCCTGTGCAATGCCTATCTTGTGCTTCTCGTAAGCACCATGAGCATAAGAGCTACGTTTTCTATACTGATGGTGTAATGTCTAAGGCATTTGACTGCTAACCAGAAGGCTGGTGGTTCAAACCCACCAACTAGTCCTTGGGAGGAAGATTGGGCAATCTACTTCCATAGGGGTACCACCTCAGAAACCCAAGGAGGGGTCGCTATGAGTAGAAATTGATTCCATGGCAATGAGTTTGGAGTTTTTTTTATTTGCTCAGTATTTATACTTGGCCTCTAGAACAGTGCCTGGAAATAGAGTCATTTGAATATTTGTTGGATGGATGGGTGGGTGGATGGATGGAAGAATAGATGGGTGGGTGGATGGATGGATGGGTGGATGGGTGGGTGG
>NW_006921648.1:4897160-4921676 GCF_000298275.1 Orycteropus afer afer
GATGGGTGGATGGGCGGGTGGGTGGGTGGATGAGTGGATGGGTGTGTGTGTGGGTTAATGGAAGGATGGATGGATGGATGGATGGATGGATGGATGGGTGGGTGGGTGAGTGGGTGGATGAGTGGATGGGTGTGTGTGTGGGTGGGTGAAAAGGTGGGTGGATGGATGGATGGGTGGATGGATGGATGGATAAGTGGATAGAAGGAAGGTGGATGGATGGGTGGATGGGTGGATGAGTGGATGGGTGTGTGTGTGAGTGGATGGATGGATGAGTGGATAGAAGGAAGGTGGATGGATGGATGAATGGGTGGGTGGGTGGATGAGTGGATGGGTGTGTGCGTGGGTGGGTGGATGGATGGATGGGCGGATGGATGATGGATAGGTGGGTGAATGGATGGATAAGTGGATAGAAGGAAGGTGGATGGATGAATGGATGGATGAGTGGATGGGTGGGTATCTGGATGGATGGATGGGTGGGTGGATAGATGGGTGGATATGTGGGTGGAGGTGTGGAGAGGTGAAGGGATGGAGGGATGAGTGGATGGGTGGAGGGATGGATAGATGATGGGTGGGTGTGTGGATGACTGAATGGGTGGATGGTTGGATGGATACAAGAGTAGGTGGATGGATGGGTGGGTGGATAGATGGGTGAATAAATATTTTGACTCTAATAGAAATTTCCTAGCTCCATATGTCCTTCTCAGAAACTGCAGGCTCATTCTCATTAGCTAGTGGTAGCAATATTTGGTCCACTGGAGAGCTATCTTTGCCTGATGCTCTGTCATGTGGAAATCTGGAGTTCTCCAGCTACTGAATTGTTCCCAAAATTCCGAGACTCCTCAGCCAGTTATTCTTTCTCTAGGTGGTCACTTTCCTCTTCAGATTTGGAGTAAGTGTTACTGGTACATAGACGGCAGGGCCTAGGTGGTGTGGCTCATGAGATTTTGATGGGTAACACTGATCACGTGCTTTCCATTGGCTAGCCATGGCACTGAGGACTCAGTGTAGATTATTTCATGAGGTCCTTAGCACAGCTCTGAAAGGCAAGCCCCTCATTGCTTCCATTGCACGGAAGCTACTGAGCAGCAGAATTGGCACTTGAACCCAGTGCATGACTCCAAACCCCATGCTCTGAACCCCTACTCTGGTATTCCCCAAGATACGTTTGTGTTATTTCCCAAGATATGTTATTGAAAATGCACAAGATTGGCTTTAGGTACTGCACAGATAAGAGGATTTATTTCAATGGTTATGTATTTGTTTAAATAAGTATAAGAACAATACTAGCCTTTAATTTACGATAGTGGTGTGTTTGCACTTAAAGTCTATTTAAATAAAGACTTTGTTTAGTTTTAGGTAGTAAATGTGTCATGGTACATCTAGTACAATATGTGGCCAAAGTCATGTGAGGGGTACAGAATGACTGAAGTTTGGACAACATTGCACTGTGCCTAGTTAAATATCCAGAGGGCCTCAGTACACTCAAGTCCCTCTCCAAACCCCCCTCCCTCATTCTAAGGTCTATACTGGAGTTTTGTTTTTGTTGTTGTTGTTCAGCATTTATACTCAGCATCTAGAACAGTGTCTGGGAATAGAGTTATTTGAATATTTGTTGAATGAATGGATGGGTGGCTGAATAGGTGGAAGAATACATGGGTGGGTGGATGGATGGGTGGGTGGATGAATAGATGGGTATGTGGGTGGGTGGGTGGATGGATGGATGGATGGATGGATAGGTGGGTAGATCAATGGATGGGTATTGGGTGGATGGGTGAAAAGGTGGGTGGGTGGATGGATGGATGGATAGGTGGGTAGGTCAATGGATGGGTATTGGGTGGGTGGGTGAAAAGGTGGGTGGGTGGATGGATGGATAGATGGATGGATAGGGGGTAGATCAATGGATGGGTATTGGGTGGGTGGGTGAAAGGTAGATGGATGTATGGATGGATGGATAGGTGGGTGGATGGATGGATGAGTTTCTGCTACAACTGGTTGCTGGTGAGTCAACCCTGACTCATGGCAACCACATGTGTGTCAGAGTAGAACTGTCCTCCACAGGGTTTCTAATGGCTGGCTTTTCACCAGTAGGTCACCAGGTCTTTCTTCCAAGGACCTCTGGGTCTACTGTAACCTGCAGACTTTTGGTTGGCCTTGACCCTGGCTCTGAAGCAAGTCTTTGCTGACTGCTGGCTAGGTAGCCTCAGACACTTTACTTAGCTTCTCAGAGTCCTCAGTTCCTTTATTGGTACAACAACGCTGCTGCTGCACCCATTTCATAGGGTTGTAATGAAGATGAAATGATTTAATATTTGTAATGATTTAGAAGAATCTGGTGCATAAAAAACACTGCATACACATGTGTGCAATAACAATGCGTAAATGCAATATGCCTATACAGTGCTTGACCTATTGGAGACTTTTAGTATATGGTACCTTAAATAAATGAACGCCCAGAAGGTTTGAACTATGGGAATGTAAATCCAAAGTTCCCCAGCTTCATAGGTGTTATTAAGTTAACAGGCCCTCTGGAAATAATGGAGGCTTTCTATTTTATTTCTCCCTCCAGAATGGCCTATTTAGTGCCACTTGCCTGCAGATAGTATCTGGCTTCAGAGGTCCTCATCTGTGTATATTGATACTCAGGCCTAAGATGGTTCTAATAAGCTTTATTGACTTGGTGAACCCTGGCGTGCTTTTTATTGACATGCAGTGTAAATTATCCTACCTGACATTTGAATGTCCTTTCTCAGAAACGTGTTAGGCCTCACACGGCAGGCTGAGCTCAGACCGAGGTGCCCCTGCCCCAGTCAGGCGTGCATCGTGTAGATGAAGACATCACACCCACAGCCTGGATTCAATTAAAATTGGATGGAGAAAAGGAGCCATGAGATTTTGTTTTTGTTTTGTTGGATAAAGAGTTTTTAGGAACTATGGGAAGGGTGCACGTTTCAATGGGGTCCTAGCTATCCCCTCTGTGTTTGTTGGGGTCGTCAGCTCTCAGTGGGCCAGCCCTGACTTGCAGTGACCCCATGCACCATGGGACAAAACCCTGCCTGGTCCTGCATGATGCCCACAATCAGCTGTGGACCAGACCACTGTGCTCCAGAGGGGTTTCAATGGTTTATTTGTGGAAGTAGGTCACCAGGCTTTGCTTCCTAGTCTGCCCTAGTCAGGAAGTGCCCCTGGAACCTGTTCAGCACCGCTGCAACACACAAGCCTCTACAGACAGGTGGTGGCTGCCCACGGGTGCACTGGCCGGGACTGATCCCAAGGTTCTCACACGGCAGGTGAAAGTTCCACCACTGAGTCGCCACTGCCTCCTTCCTCTGTGTTTAGAAATTACAAAAAGCCAAGAAGCCATGTCTTAATATTCAGTAGTGTGAGAAGTATATATAGTCATAGACAAGCTTGCTTTGCAAAGAGAGTCATGTGACTTCAGATTCAAAAAGTTTTTGTTTGAATTTATTCTTGGAAATGGGGAAAAAGCACACACCCTGCAGCTGAAAATTGCTAATACAATCACCAGTTAAGGAACCTCATGCCTTCCAGGAATTCAGTTTCTTGGATCATGTTTCATAAGCCCATCTGGGCCCTTGTTCACTTATTCAATGGTCCTGCCAATGTTTATTGAACATCTATGAGGGCCAGGCACCTGTTAATGCTGGGAGTACATTGACAAATGAGACTGTCCTTGCCCTGAGGAAGACATGGTGTAGTTGGGAAGACATAGAGTGGATAATTATAACACAAGGTATGAAATGTTGTTGTTAGTTGACGTTGAGTTGGTCCTCTCTCAAGGTGACTCCATGCACAGTGGAATAAAACACTGTCTGGTCCAGCAACCCCCACCCCCCAGGATCATTTGCAGGTTACACCATTGTGAGCCATAAGCTAATTTTGAAAAGTTGATGTCAGAAATTTCTTCCTAGTCTGTCTTAGTCTGGAAGCTCTGCTGAAACCTGTTCAACATGGTAGCAACATGCAATCCTCCATTGACGGTTGGTGGATGTGCATGGGATTCATTGCCTGGTGAATGAACCCTGGTCTCTTGCACGCAAGGCAAGAATTCTACCACCAAACCTTTAAATGCTAGGATAGAATAGGATTCCTTGGTCTTGGTGCTTGTGGCATTTTGGGATTGATTATTTTTTATTTTTTATTTTTTTAAGGGGCTGTCCTGTGCATGTGGCCTTGCCATGAGTCGGAACTGACTTGATGCCAGTGAGTTTAGTTTGGTTTTTCGATCCTGTGCTTTGAACACTTAGCCACAGCCCTGGCTTCTACCCAGTAGATGCCAGTAGCATACCTTCTCCTGTCATGAGACTCACCTTGTCTCCAAACATTACCAAATCTCCCCTAGGGGGCCGAGTTGAGAAGCATTGTTCAATGAAGACATGTGCAGAGGTCCAGAACCACAGCTGATTGAGCTAGGGGATGCTGGGTGTGCATTTCAGAAAGATGTTGGCATTTCAGCTGGGTCTTGAAACATGAATAATGGTTGAACAGATGGTGAAGTGGAAGTGCAGCACTCCAGGCAAAAGGGCCGTATTCTGAAGATGGCGCGGGACCAGGCAGCGTTTTATTCTGTTTTGCATAAGGGTGCCATGAGTCTGAGCGGACGTGACAGCAGCTGACAATACCACAACGGTTTTCAAAGAGCTTGGTGCTGGAGATAGACCAAGGCTGAAGAAGAGCTGAGGGAGGAGGGTTGGTGTAAGGGAGCTGGAGCATGTTTATATCCTGAGGGCCAGGAGAGTCTGAAGACAGAGCCGAGGGAGGTATGAACTGATGATGAGGAAAGACTCTGGGGGGGGGGGGGAGAGGAGCGATCTAATCAAGCACCCAGGCAGAGCTTTTTGCTGGGGAATAAGTGCGTTCAGAGAAGGACTTATATTTTAGCTCCACATCTGTCCTGAGCTGCTCTGTCTTCTTTGTGAACTTCTCCAGAAAAAGTACAGTTTGCTTTTATTGCCAAGTTGCTTGATTGCCTTGCAGAATAATGATGGGCAAGCTCGTCTTGGAGTTTTTGGACACAGATGAATCAGAGCGGGAAGAGGTAGAGAAATCAAATAGACTGATGGTCTTTTCCTTGACATTTCCTCACGTTGGCTACCCCTTCTCTTGCCAGTCTGTTAATGGTTGCTGACATCTGTGAAACACATTTCAAACTAGAGAGAGAGAGAGGGAGAGAGGGAGAGAGAGGAAAAGAGAGGGAGAGAGGCAGAGAGAGAGAGAGAGAGAGAGAGAGAGAGAGAGAGAGATATGCAAGAACATTTCACCTGCATCACAAGGCATTTTTGACTTGGGCTTCACTGTCCCCTCCTTTTGTCCATGATAAGATGACTTCTGGGGCAGGTGCCACTTCTCTACCCTCCTTCGACAGTGACTTAAGGATCACTGCCACTGCGTGTGCTCTAAAAAGACCCACTAAGAAGGGAGCAGGGTACCTCCCTCACGTTGTCTGCCACCTCAAGCTGCCAGCACATTTTCTCTTGATCACACTTTATCCTTACACCTGCGAGCCAACTAGAACTTGGATGCGAGGAAACTGGTTCAGCCAGGTTCGGCGTTGCTTGTCTGGGACTAGAAGTTGAGTCTGCTGAAGCCTAATCCCTTTATTCTTTCTAATGCACGGCATCCATGTTTCTTAGTCATCATGATCACTCCAGAGACTCCGGAATGGCCCTTCTCGAGTGTCCCCATGATTCTCTGTGGAATACCTGCTGATTTTAATATATTTGTGGTGTATCACCCATGCTTCATAATCCTTTTAATGGTTACCTCCTTTCTGTGGCACATGAGTGTGTTTTTGAAAAAAGGGCAGATACCCATGTACAGACCCATTAGATGTTATGCAGTGGTGAACCCCCACCTCCCACACATCCAACTCTACCCACAAGCCATTGTGCTATGGGACTAACCACGCTCATGTCCAACACCAGCTACTTGGAACACCTTGACAGGACTACATGGTGCATGTGTGTGTGTTGGAAGGGCATTTGAAAATTCATATTCCCAGGTCCCACCCCAGACTTCCTGAGTCAGAATCTCTAATGGGGCCCCCAAGCATCTGAGTTTTGATGAGCATCAAGGATGCCTCTCACATACACCAGAGTTTGGGAACCACAGGGCATTTGAATTAGGGCCACAGGGGCTTTTCATTTCTACCAGGCACTGCACTGACTAGTCCCACAAAGGCCAAGATTGTCTCTTCTTCCTTCATGGGGACTTTGGGAGTGCAAAGACTCTGTCATGGCCACCCATCCCCATATACCTGTGTCCCTGGGTGTTTACCATCAACATGAATGCACTCTGGACTTCCAGAGGCTAGCACTTGAAGTTTCTTGCGTGATGGTGCTCTGGCCACTGCAGCCCACTCCACCCATGCCCAGGCTGAAAATGACACCATCAACACCTGGCCTTCCCTGCATCACCAATAACTCTTGAACAGTGATGAAGGGGATAGGTGCATAAGTAGTCAAGCCCCCTTACCCGTTGGGTGGCTAAATATGGGGCCATGTTCTATCCTGGCTCTCAGAATGCCGTGGTGGGAATCAGCCCATTATCCCTGGTGGTACCTGGCTTGAGAACATTCTCCTTATTGACTTCTCTCCCTTAGTGTCTCACTTCTCCTGTCACAGTTTCCTGGGTTCACCGCCCCCCCCCCCCAAGTATACCACTTGTACTCGGATGCTTTTCTCAGGGCCTGCTTCTGGGGAAACCCAAATGAGCCTCAGTAGATGAATCAACAGAGCACTGTGAGTCAGACTTAAAGTAAACCCCATCAGAGAAGGCTGGAGTTAATGGAGACAGGCCACGCTGAAGAAGGTTCGCTATTTTTCAAAAACATAATTTGTTTATTTTTTGTTGTTGTTGAGAATATACACAGCAAAACATACCCTAGTTCAACAATTTCTGAAGCTGCCATTCAGTGACACTGCAGATGACGCTACAATGCAGCCGTTCTCACCCTCCTTCTCTGACTTGTTCCTCCTCCATTAACATCAACTCACTGCCCGCTAAGGTTCCTGTCTAGGCTTTCGAGTTGCTATTGTCAGTTTGGTCCCATGGAGACAGTTCTTTTAAGAGCACAGTGCTCCAGGAAGACATTTTTCACTAGTGACGCTAACCTGGTGTTTGGTTTTAAGAAAACTCCAGGGGATACTTTGGTTTAAGGTTTAAAGCTCACTCAGGGCTATGTTCCAGAGGTTCATCAGAAAGTTCACCTTTAACCAAATGACACACTGTGTCTGTTACATGGTTAGATTCAGTTCCTAGCATCAGAACATTGAGTTTTAGCCATTTAATTTTATTTCCTCATCGTAACTGCTGCCCAGACTTGAAATGTATTTTACTCTTTTCTTAATTTAGAGACTTTTTCTGCTTAATTGAAGTGTGAGAGCTAAGTGGAAGTACTAACTGTGTAAAGGGAGAGCTTAGTGACATACAGGGAGCTCAGGTGGCCGAGTGGTTCTGCTCCCTTGAAGACTGACAACCTTGGAAACCCAGTGGGGTCATGATGAGTCAGGGTTGACTGCGTGGCAGTGAGTTTGGTTTTATTTTGTTTGGGTAATGCACACTTTGACCAAAATTTACAGATATTTTGCTGCTCAGAGCATTTGTAACTCACTCCAAATACATAGTCTTCATCCTAAGGTTGTATATTTCATCTTAAATGGCCTAAGTATCTTTACTTATCCATTTGTAATAGAATGACTAGGACTTAAAACAAAACTAGTACATTTAAAACAAATCGATTGTCAATATTCTGTGCTGCTAATACATGGCACATTTTCCCCCTTGAGGTGTTAGTACATTAAGGCAAAACTATTTATGTTCTGATTATAAATTCATTAAGTATTTACACCTCATTGACTTGGAACTTTTTTTTTTCCTTGAGAAGTCTCACTTCACCCTTCACGGTCAACTTCATTTGAAACTATTCAAAGCAGCATTCATGATATTTAAAAAATTATTTTCAGTTGGCCTTCTTAAGACTCATTTGCCTCTTTTTTTGTGTGCTTTTTTTTTTTTTTCTTATTGTGGTAAATATATATATAAGAAAACATTTGGCATTTCAACGATATTCATATGTACAGTTCACTGACATTAATTACGTTCATATTGGTGTTTTGGGCACAGATAAGGGTGATGGTCTCATTGGTCTTTGAATGTCCTATGCACTGTGTCTTTGGGGGATGCGGTTTAGCATGCTCTGTTCCAGAAATCAGTCTGCCAAGAATTTAGAAATGAGGCCTGCAACATGTTAGGTGTATACACTTTGAACATTTATTTCTCTTATCTGAGCCTCAGTTTTCTCATCTATAAAATGGGAACAATAATATCACCCACCTGCTACAGCTTCTCTGGGATTATATGCCATACTGCAGGCTTAAAATGAGTCGAATAAGTGCTCAGAAATGTTTTCAGTTTTTCTCTTTCGAGCACGTCTGAAACAGGACCCACAGACACATAGACTTCTTACCACCTTCCTTGTTGTCAACTGCCATCCAGTGAGGCCCCAGCTCATGACAGCCCATGCACAGTGGAATGAAGCAGTGCCTGGTGTGTGCCAGCCCCTGTCCATTGTGGCTCAGACTGTTACAGGATTTGCATTGGCTGATTTTTGGAAGGAAATCACCAGGACCTTCTTCCTAGTCTATCTTTGTCTCGAATCTCTGCTGAAACCTCTTTAACATCATAGCAACATGCAAAACTCCACTGACAGACGGGTGGTGACTGCCCATGAGGTCCATTGGATGGGGACTGAACTTGAGTCCCTTACATGGAAGGTGAGAATTCTACCATCTCACCTAGCAGTGGAATAAACCTGGCATCTATCTCCCAGTCCATCACTCAGTAATAAGTTGGTGAAATTAGCAAACGCTTCCTACTCATGTCACTCCGACTCAGAACCTACTCTGATTTTCAAAGTTGGATAAAGGGAGATTTGCAGTCAGCCTTGCACAGGTTGGCTTGACAGCTGATCATGATGGCTCCACAGTGGTGAGTGACCTTGTCCTCTTTGTTGGTTGGAGATAGTCTAACATTGACTTAGCCCAACATTTAGCACCCAGGGGAGTGAAGTGAAATATGTTGCAGTGCAGAAAGCAATGGAGTTGCCAAGACCAACGTTGCATGTCTTAGAGATGACCCTGCTTTAGAGCTGTTCCTGTGGAAGTCACACCTGACTCTAGTGAGTGGTGTTTGGGTGCCAGGCACGACGCTGCACATCTTTTCATGGATTACACCATGCCATTCTCATCCTCACCATGGGTGAGAGGAAGCATCACTGACCTGGGTGACTGAGAAAGATTTCATTTCTCTGAACTTCAGCTTCCTCATCTGTAGAATGAGGGCAATAATGAAACATTGCTTATGTCGCAACTGGGCAGGGCTGCTACCGACATCTGATGCGTGGAGGCCAGGGATGCGGCTAACCATCCTGCAGTGCACAGGACAGGCCCCCACAGCAAAGCATTACCAAGTTTGAGAAACCCTGTGTTAGGCCACATATAATCTTAAGCATTTTGTCCCCATTCTACACACAGGGAAATGGAGGGTTGGGGATGTTTTAAAAAGCCATCTTGTTTGTTCACATAGGTAATCAGTGGTAGATACAGAATAGGTAAGCAGTCTGCCTTACCCCAGGATTTTTATTTACTTCGCCAACTATTGAGAATCCTTGTTTGCTTAAATCTGACCCAGCAGAAAATATATACTTTTTTTCCAAAATGCTTTCTACATATGCAGGCTCCCGTTGTTGCTTCAGATCAAGGAAAATTTCTTTTAGTTTTTCTTACTCCAAGACACATGGACTAGGAATTCCTACTTTCATGATTATGAATCATTTACCTGGCTCTTAGTGTACCTGGATGGAATAAGGGATAAGGGTCCCCCCTAGTGAATGGAAGGACAAGGTACATCCTGATTTATGCCTCATGAACCCTGCTCTGACACAAAACAGACTTAATTTCAAGTCCTGGTTTACCCGTGTGCCAGTTCTTCAGGCTTGGCCAGGTCACGGAACTGCCTCCTTTCCTTTAGCTTTTGGTTTCTCAGCTCCAAAAAGGAAGTCATAACAGTACCTGTGCCAGTCATGAATCTGAAGAGCTGACACAGTAAGCACACCTGCTTGTTAGTGTCGTTATTCCTCTTGTCAGCATCCCCATTGTCCAGGACGCTACTTTTGTTGCTGTAATCTCTGTCGTTAATCAGGATGCTTCCAGAGACACAGTGGGGGAGGAAAAGGGATGAGCCAAAGAAGAGGAGAAGCCATCCTGGTTATTATTTCGAAGAAACTGAGCATGAAAGTTTGGGTCTTTTCAGAAAAAGAGGAATTCATCCCTGGACACTGTGGGTGACTCATTCTCAGTATTAAATGTCTTGGTTAATATCAAAACTCTGAATTATATGGCAGATGGTGAGTTAGTTCAACCAATCAATAACTATGTATTGAGTATCTGCCATGTTCCCTGGAGCTATGGGAGGATGGTGAGTATGAGGTGCAGTCAGTTCCCTTGTGGCCCTTGGACTGTTTAAATCAGTTCATTTTTTTCCCTACTGTGCTTTAGGTGCAGATTTACAGAGCAGAGTTTGTTTTACATTCAACATTCCGTATACATTTGGTTTCACTTTCCAATTACCATCCCCAACCCACTCTCCTTCCCTCACTGCCCAGTAACCCCCGTCCCCCCCCCCCGTTGCCCCTCATAGTTATACACTCCTGTGTGTCCTGCATTTCCTCCATGCTAATGTTGCCCCTCTGGTGCCCTTGGGTCGATTGCTCCAAGGGATGCATCTCCATAGAGTATGTGGGTGCGTCACCCTGGGTTGGGTGGTCTGCATGTATGTCTTCTTTACTATTGGGCTAAAAGCCAGCCACTGGGAGTGAGTTTTATTCCAGGCCCAAACTGTATCCCAAGGCCATAGTATTGGGGGTCCCACCAGAGTCCATCCAACCAGTAATTCTGGTCATTATTGTGTTTTGGGATTTTGTTCTACATTTTTGCTCCCACTCTATCCAGGAGCTCCAGTTTTGATCCTTTCCTGAGTGGTTGGCATTGGTAGCTGAGCACCATCTAGTTCTTCTGGTCTCAAGGTCTGTCATGTCCTAGGGCTGATTGCTTCCAAATATCCTTGGTTTTGTTTTTGTTTTTTTGCACTCTGCTTTGCTTCCAACGATAGGAGACCATTAGCTGCATCTTAGATGGCCGCTTGAAAGCTTTTAAGACCCCAGTTGCTATTCACCAATATAGGTTGTGGAACAAGATTTTTATGTATTTTATTGTGCCAATAGAGTCTGGTGTCCCCTAGTACTATGGTCATGAGTCGGTAGATCCATTGGATCTCTCTCCCACAGTGTCTGGCTGTCTGTGAGGGATTGCTCTATGTCTGTCTTCTGTTGTTTCTGTAAGGATTGGAGGTATTTTGTATCATCGGTATCTGTGCAAGATTAGCCTCAGCTGAATCTATCCTTGGTCTAGAGTATAATCCTGTTCATTGACCCCCATCTAATCTTCTCAGATATTTATGTGTTTATCTGTAGCCTGGTATTTGGTGTTAATGGTAATGCAGTATTGTGGTATTAGCCTCTGTCGTCTGTATCTTATGTGCACAATTCAGTGTCTTCCCTTTCCCTAATGTTATCATGGTGGTCACAGACTCCTTCCATACCATCCTTCCCCTTACCCACCTCAGCGTGTGGCCCCCAACTAGCTCGAAATTAATCTCTCCCCTTCCCTTCCCATCCTGGTAACCTACAAAGTGAGTTCCCTTTCTTAAGAAAACCTTTCTTTGTCTTTTTACAGTTATGGGCTCATACACTATTTGTCCTTTTGCGATTGACTTATTTCACTCAGCATAATGTCCTTTAGGCTCATCCACGTTGTGAGATGATTTGTGTATCCTCCATTGTTCTTTAATGTAGCACAGTATTCCATTGTGTGCATGCACCATAATTTGGTTATCCACTCATCCATAGATGGGCATTTAGGTCGTTTCCATCTCTTTGCTATAGTGAATTGTGCTGCAGTGAACATAGGTGTGCATATGTCTGTTCGTGTCCTGCCTCTCACCTCTTTAGGATATATTCCTAGTAATGGAATTGCTGGGTCAAATGATATTATTTTCAGTTTTTTAAGGAAACGCCATACCGTTTGCCAGAATGGTTGTACCATTTTACAATCCCACCAGCAGTGCACAAGAGTTCCCATCTCTCTGCAACGTTGCTGGCATTTGTTATTTTTTGTCTTGTTGACCTTTGCTATTATTGCTGGGGTGAGATGATATACCTCATCGTTTTGATTTGCATCTCTCTAATGACTAAGATCATGAGCAATTCCTCATGAGTTTGTCTTTAGTGAAGTGTCTGTTCAAGTCTCTTGACCCTTTTAGAGCTGGATTGTTCGTCTTTTTGATGTTGAGGTGTTGAAGTTTTCTGTAAATTTTGGAGATAAGTCCTTTGTCAGATATGTCAGTTCATTATTTTAACCCAGACCATGATGAAGCTTTCAGGGAACCGTTCATCCCACCATGAAGACTGAGAACTTGAGGGCAAGGCAGGTCTTGTATGATATTGTGATTGTGCAAAGAATCTTATTGAATCAAGAGTCATTTATAAATACGTTAGAGTATAGCATCCTTTCTTCAGCAGTTACTGTTGAAAAGAATCCTTGGGAGGGGAGAAGAAGGGATGCTTGCTGATTTTGATGTCCTTTTATTTGTTTTCTTCTTTCTTCTCCTATCTTGCCTACTGTACCACCAACCACCCCCAAATCCTAGAGTACACCATAGAATTTGCTGGATGTTTACTGTGATGATCTGGCAAAGTTCTTAAAATATAAACAAAACAATCATTGGAAGTACCAGGAAATGCAGAGTAACACCCAGGGCAATGACAGTGGAAATGATGGGGTCTTGGCAAAGCCCGAATGTCATCCAGTCATAGGCTCTCCACTGCCTTGCCATAAAGTAAACATGCCTGACAGTTCACTTCAGAGTCCTTTATGAACTTTCCCAGCCTACCTCTCAGCTTCACCTTTCACTGTGTTGTACCCCCCGCCCCTTCCAGCCAGCATGACTCTATTTATAGTGAACAGATTTGCTGTTCCTTGACGGAGCTCAATTCTTCTCCAGGAACGTTCTTCATCCAACATTTTGGGTATCTGAAGCCTCTCTCTCTCTCTCTCTCTCGCTGTTTAAAGGTGCTTTCCTCTAGAAAATCTTGCTTGACGACCCACTCTCAATACTCCATGTCAGGATGTCCTCCAACCCAGTATTGGCTGAAATCTTTCAAAACTCTGTTGTAGTTTATGTGGCTGTTCATCCCATTAGACTGTAGGCTTATTGAGTACCAGGACTAAACATTTAGTGTACATACTAAATGTTTCATGTCAAGGACTAACCTAAGGTAAGGCATGTATTTGATGGCTGGAAGAATGAAGGACTAAATGAAGGGATGAGTGGGTTCATCTGTCAACCCATCACAAAATGGTTAGCCCCTTTGGACATCACCCACCACACGGCAGAAGAAAGGCCCAGGAAACCTTTGCAGAGCTATGTGGCTGATCCTGTGCGCTGGCAGACAAGTAATATCCTTGATGTCAAGCAGCTTTCACTTTAATGGGGAACAACATTTAACACAGGTCGAGACAACTGATGTAAGAAAGTTAAATAGAGGCACTAGAGAAGGTCATCGAAGGGGTACCACACTGAGCCTGTGTGTGTTGGGGAGGAAGAGTGGTGGCAGGGAGAAGTGATGTCCAGATGGAGAACTAAGATGCAAACAGAAGTGATGCAGGATGAGAGAGTTTGTAAAAGTATTCCAGTTTGGAGGACCAACACCTGAAAAGGCTGAGGCAAGCAAGAGAAGAGTGCTCTTGGACGACAGGGTTAACGTGTAAACGGGCAGCAAACAGTCCAGTCAGTTATCAGCCACGACTAGGACATTGGAGTCCTGGGAGCAGTAGTAGAGAACTAGAGAAAGTGTCTAAGTTGACAGTGAAATAATGCAATTTACACATTAGCTAGATCTTGACTTGGTTGAGCTGGGTTAGCGCTCTATGACTCAAGCATGAGGCTACGGTCATTCTCTGCCACCAGCTTTCTGGGTACACTCTTTCTGACATCTGCTTTTATCACAAAGTGCAAAGTATTTTTCATGCCCAGTAGGAGGAGCCAAAGCCTCCATATTCTTTACAACCGTAGCTGGGTCTGTCTGGGCCAGGGTCATGCTAGGAGCTGTCCACTTCAGCACCTCTCTTTCCCGTGAAGTGGCTCAAAATGGAGAAATGGCAGAAAAACTCTATCTGAAATGGGAAAAGGTCATTGTGAACAAGAAACTAGTGCTTTCCAGATGAAGAGCATAATAGCCTGCTGTATTGATCTTTACTCTAATTTTGTCTTAAATTGTAATGAATGTCCCCCTCACCCATTCTAAGCTTTCTTAAGCCATGTAGCTATACAGGTGCCGGTGAGTCATGCCTGCAACTAACTCCTCATCTATCTCAGCCTGTTTCAATCTCAAAATAAACAAACAAGTCAAAGCAGGCTCTGACTGACCTTGATCTTGAGATCGTTGAATATGTTTTATTTCATGTCCAATGGAGAAATATATATTAAAAATAATAATATCAATGCCCAGCGATTACCCATTTTAATGAAACAACAGCCAGTGCTTCTGCCTTGAATGATTGAATTTTTTTTTCTTCTGAAATAAAAATGAAGGACTATGGAGAAACAATTCCTGTTGGTGAATTTGCGCAAAACATTATGTTTCAACAGAACTTCCCATTAACTGCCATTTATTTCTCTTCTCATTTTGATAATTTGCTTTTAAATTGAGAATACCTCTTTTACAACCCATCTCATCTCCAGCACAGCTAGACAATTACATTCAAAGTCAGTGGTTTTCCCATCATAAACAGTTTTTTGGGGAATGATTATGATGTTACTAACCCAGATTTATGGCTTCGTTGTACGATCACTGGAGAAGAGACTAGTGAGAGGGAAAAAAAAAAATGTTTACACACAAATATATTATCATCAGAGAGAATCCTACAGAAGCAGCCCAGATTGCAAAGGCCACCACGCTCTGGGATCAGTGGGTTTTGTAACTTCTTTATCTCAGACAACGAGAACATGAATGGTTTTGTAAATATCCCCGGTGTAGGTAAAAGTTCCCTGTCTTTGTTTGATTACAAAGGAAGCAACCCTGGGATGATAGGGTGCGGGGGCTCTTATTGGATCTGCTATGTGTTTGTCATTGTTGTTAGTTGTGGTTGAGTCTGGAAGCAACCCTGGGATGATAGGGTGCGGAGACTCCTATTGGATCTGCTGCGTGTTTGTCATTGTTGTTGGTTGTGGTCTGGTCAGTTGTGACTCGTGGTGACCCACAGGGTTTTCAGAAGCAGATCACAGGCCTGTCTTCTACTGCCACATATTAACTCCAAAAATGAAACCCATTGCCATCAAGTTGATTCCAACTCCTAGCAACCCTATCGACCAGAGTAGAAGTGCCCCATAGGGTTTCCAGGGCTCTAAATCTTTACCAAAGCAAGCTGCCTCCTCTTTCTCTCATGGAGAAGCTGGCAGGTTCAAACCACTGACCTTTTGATTAGCAGCCCAAGGCTCTAACCACAGTGCCACCAGAGCTCCTTATGAAATACACATATTCACATGATACAAAGGAGTGTGTGGGACATGGGCCATACTGTGGGGAATTTTACAGGCCTATTTCGAAGAGAAGCCCTGCTGTTAATGCAAAAACAACTAAACCATATGATGGGAAAATGGGCAAGCTCTCAAGGCCAGAATCTGGCCTTGTCCCCAGTGCCATCTGCCCTTCAGAAGGCATGGTGGTGCAGCGGATCCCAAATGCAATTAGGCCTGTGTGGGAGTCCTGGCCCTTCTAGCTTTGTGACCTTGAGCTCATTGGAACTCACTAGACCTTAGACTTCACTGTGGAACATAATCATTTGCATGGTTTTTTTTCCCTCAAGTGCAGGGGGCTCTGGCTCAGTGGGTGCAGGGTGGGTCTCAGAAAGGAAAAACACTGAATTAACCTCTGTAAGCTTCAGTTTTCCAATCTGTAAAATGGGTAGACCTACAGTATCTACTTGGTGTAGTTGAGACATTCAGTGAGAGCATCCGTTTAAGTGCTTAAGCAGCCCCTGGCAAGGAGTAAGCGCTCAGAAGTGGTCCTCCTTGCTATGGGGTCATATGCTTCCCGCTTAGCAAAGGGGACACTCCCCAGGCCCCCTGCAGAGCCAGCTCCCCGGGGAGGATTAGGTGGTGCTATGACCACAGGCTAGGGAAAGCCCAGACAGGGACGCCGCACATGTCACTCACTTGCTCCTTGGGACCTTGGCTAAATATTTGGATCTTGTAATGGGCTCGCTCCTTGGCTAGCCACTTAGCCTAAGCTTTCCTCCTGGAGATTTGTAGATTCCCGGAAAACTTCCCCAGGCCAGCTGAAGTGGGCTGCGCAAAAACCTCCCCTCCCTTAACACTCCAAGGAGGGCCTGTCTACTCTTCTGGGGGGGCGGGGGCGGGATGGAGGGGGCGCTCGGGCTTCATCGAAGCTAACCCACTTCGCAACTAAGAGGGGTCTTGGGAACCAAAAACCTGAGCCCTTTGCCCCTTTTCCAACTGTCCTTCTCCCTCCCTTCGGCTAGGCGACTGAGGCACTAGGTCGCGGGCTGCCGCCGCCCGCTGGAATCCGGGGCCTCACGCGTGATCGCGGCGGTGGCACGGGGAGGGGGAGGGGGCGCTCCCTAGCGCTCGGGATTATTTTTGGCTCCGGAGCCCGGGCTGCTCTCTGGCTGTCGAGCGCGCACATACGCGCGCACACACACGCACGCACACACACACACACACACACACAATTCACACGCACACATTTTCTCGCTCGTTCTCTCGCTCTCCTTTGTTTGTTTTCTAATCTCTCTTTCGGTTTTTAAGATCGCCTCTGCACTCTCGCCGGGCTGTCTGCTCGCGCTCTCCCGGGCCGGCGGGCTGCACACCGCCCCCCTCCACCCAGCCCCCCTCGCGGTCTCCCCGAGCGAGCGCGGGGTTTGAAGGTCACCTCCTTCCCTGTCCCTGTGCGAGCCGCGCCGCCGCCTCCGCCTCCCCCAGCCGGAGCCGGTGGAACAGGCGGCGCTGCCCCGAGCGGTGAGCGCGGCGGCGGCGGCCGGAGTCCGGGGTCCGCGCGGGGTGGGGAAGCCCGGATTCGCGGAGGGAATCCCGCCCCCTTTGCCCCGGCCCCCGAGGGCGCTTGGCTAACCCGGGAGCGCAGAGGCAGCGGCAACTCCAGCTTCCGACCCCGCGCGTGCGTCTCCACGGCTAGAGAAGGTGGAAGGAGAGAGCAGGGCACCCCACACCTGGAAGGGAGAGCCGTGCGCCCCGCCTCGGCTTCCCGAGCCGGGGAACTTGGAGCCTCCGACCCAGGCAGAGCGAGCAGAAGCGGAGTGGCAGCCTCAGCACTGAGAGACCTCGCACGCTCCAGACCCCCGCTCCGTGGCCGGCAGGGCCCCGGGCAGTCCGGACTCGCAGCGCCCAGCTGCGCCCAGGCAGGGGCGCCAGGGCGGGGCTGACCTGCCCCCGAAGTTGCAGACGGTGTAGGAGAAGCCAGCACCCCCCCTTCGCCGCCTCCAGCTCATGGTGAGTGTAGCTGGGGGTGCGGAGAGCGCAGGGGAATGAGGGGTCTGGGGCCGCGGACAAGGGGACCGAGCCAGGTTCGCCGGGAGTTCTAGGTAAGTCCAGGCAGAGTCGCCGCCTCTGCGCCCCCCTGACCTGGCCCAAGGGGTTCCACTGAGAGCAGAGCTGGGTCCCTTAGAGCTGTCTTCCTCCGTGCGCGAATCTGGGCACGTTGGACTGGGAACTTTTTCAGGGTGTGCAGTCATCTTCCAGCAGGACCCCCCAGGATACAAGATAGCGAGCCCACCCCCTCCCCTTTCGCCTGTTGTGGCTCGAGCCTTCCCTCCCTCGCCACAGAGCCCTCCCCCGGAAGCGCCTAATCTGCCTGGTCTGTCCCCCCCAGGGAGCGACTCCCAGGTGGAGGCAGGAACCTGCCTGCGCACTTAGGGTAGCCTCCTTGGGCAACTGGAAGCGCGCGCTCCTGGAGCCCAGGGTCGCTTCCTTCTCCACCGCCCTGCTCCCCTGGTCGTGCTCCAAGCAAGGAGGGCCTTCGGTGGCCAGGGAGGGCGTTTAGAAGCACTGAACCCTTTGTGGGCGGCGGTGGGGGCGAGGATCATTGAGCTGGCAGACAGAGTCTCTTGTTTATTGGCACCAGGATAAGGGCACCCAAGGTCCGCGTTAGACCCCAGCTTGGAAACTCTGGAGTTAGAAACTCCTGCTGCGGCCTCAGCACCTTGGAACACCTTCATCCGGAGCAGGAGCCCCTGGCAGTGTTGGATCTCAGCGCTGCTTCGGAGCCCGACCTGGGGTCGCCTCTGGTGGGCTCCCACCTCCCAATCGTCCAGGTATCTAGGCGGGGGCGGGGCTCACGGAGCGCCCTCCCATCTCCGAGACATTCCTGGCCCCTCAGGCGCCAGCTCCCAGGATAGGATGTCACGCGGAGCCTGGCAGCTGCTTGCGCGGGAAGGGAGGGGAAGACCCTGGTCCAGATGGGCCTGGAGCTGCCAATACCATTCTTTACCACCGGAGAGTGGGGGGCTCCTGGCTCAATAGCGGGCAAGAACAGGATACACCCGCCTGCCCAGAAGCATATGGGGCCGGGGCAGCTCACTTGCATAGAAGTCTACCTCCTGCGCAGGCCACAGAGCACGCAGCCATTGGTATTTCTAGGTGAATTGGAATGAAGTGAGGGAGACTTTGTGGAAGAAATATGGTGTACCATAACTTGGGTTTCCTTTTTATTATTTATCTACGTACAGGTGTGTGTGTTTGTGTGTGTGTGTAATTTTTTTACTTTTAAATCCACTGCGCAAACAGGCCTGGCCTTGTCCACACAAGTTGAAGACACACCTCTGCCTGCCTTCCTTTCCCTCCCTCCCAGCTCCTCCTCCCCCCTGTTTGCCATTTATCTTTGTTACAAAGGATTTTAAAAAAAGATGAGAGGGCCTGGTTCTTTTCAATTTTTAAGTGACCACAGAGGGCCTAGCTGGAGCCACAGGCAGGTTTATTTTTGGCCAAGAGCCTTTCTCTTCAGAGGAAAAGGCCCTGGGGCCTAGGAAGGGTGTAGGTGCACTGGAGGGAGTTGGGCCAGCAGGCAGTGGGCCGACTCAGCCTTGCTGCTCTGGGGGTGGGGGACGCTGGGTCCCCCAAGTTAGTTTCTGGGTGAGTTCACTTTGGGGGAAAAAAGGCATCTTCCACAATTGTCGAGACTAGAGCTTTGTGGCTCAGAAAAGCCCAAATCTCAGCTCTGCCACCTTCCTGCTGTGTGACCTTGGGCAAGTGACTTACCCTCTCGGTGCCTCAGTTTGTCCAGCTGTAAAATGAGTGTTTCAGTAATAATACTGACCTCTGAATTAAATGAAGAGAATTAAATCAAGCAATAAACCTTTAGAATGAGCCTGGATCATGGTTAAGTGCCTAGGTAATTTTGTTGTGTTCATTATTATTATTTTTTCACATGCTGTTTGTTGCTATCGAGTTGATCCAACTCCTGGTGACCCCATGTATGTCACAGTAAAATTGTGCCCCATAGGGTTTTCAAAGATTGTGACCTTTCAGAACTATATCACCAGGCCTTACTTCCAAGCCACCTCTGGGATGGTTCACACTGCCAACCTTGTGTCAGTCTTCTGATACTCAGTTGGATAGAAGACGCAGGTACACATGTTTTCTTTTCAACAACAGATGTAAACTTGCACATGGAGACAAACTACTTCATCATAAAGGGAGGTGGTGTGACAGAAAGCTTCCTCTCTTTCCAAGTAAAGGCGGCCTGACCTCTTCTGTGTTCTCCTGTGGGCATGTTCTGAGGGTCAGGGACATACGGCTTGCTGGCAGGGACCTAGGCTGCTGACATTTGACTTACTATCTCTACAAGCATCGTAGACTCCAAAAGTAAGTTTTTGCAGCTGGTGTGCATTTCTCCTGATCAGCTGGGAGGCCTTCAGCTCCTTGGCCTCCTAAGACAGAAGTGTCATCTTAGTAAATTTTGCTGTCCTCAGAACACACTGTCTAATGTCATCCTATGGTCCCAGTTTTCTACCTAGCAACCAAGGCCAGACATGACTCTGAGCAGATGTCTCCTCCTGTGAGAGCTGACCCTCTCTGCCGTATTTACTTTCCATGGTAATTGACGCTTTTTTCTTTTTCTTTTTTTTTAAAAAAACTGTATCTTTAAAGTCTGTGCATAGACTTAGTAGGCATCCTCAGGTCTCTGATGACTTTTTTTTTTTTTTTTGACTTTTTTTTTTTAAGTAAGTTTAACTATTCAGATGAAGCCATAACAAACCACTGTATTTTATAAAAGTCCTTTCATACATACATATATATATATAGATAGATATATATGTGTGTATGTATATGTATATATGTATGTATGTATTTGCATTCAGAAAATTCAGTCTCCTCTGTAAAAATATGTCTGACATTTCACCTTTCAAAAAATTAGACCATTTTGTTTGCATCCTTTAAGCTGATGTGTGGCATGATGAACACATTCCAAGAGGAAAATCGTAGTTAGCACAGAAAATACTTTGGGGAGATAGTGTTTTCCCAGTGACTTGTGAGACACTGTTGAAATCCAAGTGCATTGGCTTTGAAGGACACAAGGTAGCAAGTCCTGCCATTCCTATGAGTTACCAGGTGAGTGTGCCTCTCAAATGAGTACCAGCTGACATTCCTAAAATCGCCCAGTAATTTGTCACATTCAGATCCACTTACGCTCGCCAAGACAAAACTTGGTTGTGCCCAAGACTTTGAACACAGAGATGATGGTTTAAGGAAGCTCTGAGATTCCCCACAATGTCCCACCTCCATTATTTCAAACACTGCCTCCAAGCCCAAGTATAAATATTAAAGCTTCAAAGAACCAATCAGTGATGCTGCTTCAAAATCAGGGGCACCCAACATGTTCAAAGGCACTCTAATGGAGCAACAGTTAAGCCCTTGCCTGTTAACGGAAAGATTGGAGGTTCAAACCCACCTAGGGTCTGCATGTGAAAGACCTGGTGAACTGCTGCTGCAAAGATTACAGGTTGGGAAACCCTGTGGAACAGTTCTGCTCTGTCCCACAGGGTCACTATGAGTGAGAATCAATCTGATGGCACCTACACAGAACTTTCAGACAATTTCAGTGGTGAATATGGTTGGACTAGTTCGTAGAGCCTGAGCTTGTTGGAAAAATGGCATTTGGAGTTATCTAGGGGAGAGCTGACAGTCACACTTTGTATCTGTAGTTTCTCTGAACACCATAATTGCCACTGCTTTGCCATTGGTCACCGGACACAAGAGACATGGATGACTGCTGTCTGCTAAGAGAGATGGAGTGTCTTTTTTGGGGGGATGGGATGGCTCATGCAGTAAATATTTAGAACACGCCATGTGTCAGGAGCAGGGCATGGTGAACAAGTCCGACGAGAACCCTGCTATCTTTGAGCTTCTGTTGTGGTGGAGGAAGCCAGAGAGCCAACAAGAGATGAGGATACTCCATCGGGAAAATTTAACAAGGGTTACAAAAGATAACATGGTCATGTGGTGGGGAGTAGCAGATCATGTCATCAATCCAGTGGGCATTTAGTGGGCACCTACTGCATGCCAAAAGACAGTGGTGATTCAGTAGAGGTTGTGATTTCCCCTCAAGAGGTGGGGTTTGATCCTCAGCCAATGCATCGTGTGCACATCCCCTACTCATCTGACAGCAGAGGCCTGTGTGTTGCTTGGGTAACTAAACAGGTTTCATCAGAGCTTCCAGACTAAGATGGACCCGAAAGAAAGGCCTGACTGTGCACTTTGGAAAATCAGCCAGTGAGAACGCTCTGGAGCACAGTGGTCGATCCGAAACCCATCACGGGGTTGGCGGAGGACTGGGTGTTGCTTTGTTCTATTGTGTGTGAGGTTCTGTGGATCAGGAGGTGGCTGGACAGTGACTGAAGGCCAGAACAGCTCTGTGCCACAGCACTCGGAACACACAGTGATCAGTGCACACACACCCTGTCCCCATAAAGCTTCCTTTCCTGGGTGGTAGTTACATGGAGATGTTTCACCGTGAAGGAAAAGGAGGTGCAAGGGCCCAGAAGTTGGACCAGTGATGAAGTTATAGCCATGAAGTTGGATCACCAAAGCTCCAGAGCCCTGGGGAGGAGTTTGGATGTAATTCCGATCGGGTGTCACTGAGAGAGGTGTTATGTGGGGGAATACAGTGATCTATTATTTGTGGTTTAATTGGTGTGGGAAACATTGTTAGATGTGTGTGAGAGGGTAAAGACACACACATGTCCCTGGCTAGCCAGCTTCCTGCTCTTACTTCTGATTCCTCCCTGTAACAACTCACTTTGGGCTGTCCATTTCCTGGCATCGGGAAGGGTAAACCCTACAACATCGAAGAAATGAAACGTTATTTTCTTCCTCCCTTCGGTAGCTTACAGCAAAGTCTTCTCTTGAAGAAGAGATCAGCTGATATGGAAAAGGCACTGCAGGTTTCCCAGGAGTGTGCTCTGTGTGGGTGGAAGAGGCAGAGGCATCTGTGCGTGTTGCAGTTCTTAGTTGCCCTTCCTCTGGTGGCCCTGTCAAGAGCCCCCCGCCCCCAAACACACACACTGAGCCCTGTGACTTGGCTGACATCTCCCTGAGGGTTTCCTGAGAAGAACTGCACATGTTGTTACTGTCAGCTGTAGTTCCCTGGGCCCCTGGCTCATTGCAACCCTGCACACAATGGAATGAGATGCTTTTGGTTCTGCACCAGCCCCGTAATTAGTTGCAGGTCGGACTGTTTTGTTTTCTCTGGCCCGTATTTGAAAGTAGGTCTCCAGGCCTTTCTTCCTGGTCTCTCTTAGTCTGGAAGGTCTGCTGAAGCTTCTCAGAACCCTGGCAACACCCACCCTCCTCCAGCAGATGGCCGGTGGCTGTGTATGAGGTGTGTTGGCCGGGCATCTAACCTCAGTGTCCCACATGGAATGTGAGAATGCCACTCTTTGGAATTTCCTGCAAAGAGTTGGACGTGTGCCTTTATTTATCCTCTGCTGCCATATTGCCTCTTCCAGAGAGTGGCCACGTGTTTCTCCCATTGTTGGGTGTGGGCCAGTGTGATAATGGGTATCAGCAGAAAGAAATGGATTGCTCAGTGAGAGTTCTGAGTGTCCTTGACATTGTCTTGATGGCACCCCTGGACTTGGAGGCTGGAGGTGGAGTTGGATGCAGGGTTTGGACATCTGGACAGTTCCACTTTCCATCCATATGTGGCCCCCGAACCAGTCTCTCTTTGTCAGCAGCCCTGGGACTCCGTCATGGCTTGCTGCATATGCTGTGATGATAACTCGTCACATGTGTTGAGCTTTCCCTACATGGCACAGACTGTGCTTGGCACTCTTGTCATTGTGTTGTGTTGTGTTCTTGGTATGCTGATTTTTTCCCCCTCTCCCTCACACACAGATTACCTTGCTTGCTTCCCACTGACAGCTCCCTTGCTCAGGGACACCTTCCCTGATTGCCCCTGTGTGTATTCTCCTTCCTCGTAGCATCCCAGGAGCAGTTGTGTATGTCCTTGAGGGTCTTTCTGGTTGATCTCACTGGAGGCTCACCCCAGAAGGGCTATGCACCAAACCAGGTTTGGACATCCCTGTATCCCTAGCATCCAGCATAGTGCTTAGACCCCATCTGATGCTTCTTGTACTCTTTGAGGTTGAGTCTTCCGCATCCCCATTCTGCACCTAGGTGGCAAGGCTTGGGCAGGTGTTCAGCAGTTTGTCTCAGCAGGTAAGAAGAATGTCCAGGATGTGGAGTCTGGCCATCTGAGCCCATAGCCCATGATCACTGTGCACACTACCATTTTCCTGCTTTTATAACAGGGTGGAGGGTGACATGGAGTCTCTGGGTGGGGCAAATGGTTAACATGCTTGGCTGCTAACCAGAAGGTTGGGAGTTCAGTTCCACCTAGAGGCTCCTTGGGAGAGGGTCTGATCATCTACTGAGAAATCTGCCATTGGAAATGCCATGGGACACAGATCTACTGAGACACTTGTGGGGTCAACGTGAGTCAGAGTCAACTCTGCAACCCCTGGTTCGGTTTCTTTGGGTAAAGTTTGAGTCACCCCTGGGTGGTGCAAAAGGTTAGTGGGATCGACTGCTAACTGGAAGGTTGGAGGTTCGAGGCCGCTCTGAGGTGCCTGGGAAGAAAAGCCTGATGATGTGCTTCTGAAAATCAGCCATCAAGCACCCTCTGGGGACAGCTGTCCTCTGACACATGTGGAGGCACCAGGACTCAGAGCTGGCAGCTGGTCCTGGGCAACGGAGCTGGCCCTGGGCGTTGGTCCTGGTCAACGGCAGCTGGCCCTGGGCGTTGGTCCTGGTCATCGGCAGCTGGCCCTGGGCGTTGGTCCTGGTCAT
>NW_006921648.1:4922126-4922927 GCF_000298275.1 Orycteropus afer afer
CGGCGGCTGGCCCTGGGCGTTGGTCCTGGTCATCGGCGGCTGGCCCTGGGCGTTGGTCCTGGTCATCGGCGGCTGGCCCTGGGCGTTGGTCCTGGGCAACGGCAGCTGGTCCTGGGCGTTGGTCCTGCTCAATGGGAGCTGGCCCTGTGCGTTGGTCCTGGTCAATGGCAGCTGGTCTTGTTGTTGGTGATGCAGTGCAGTGCGGGTCCAGGGGGTGTGGCTGCTAGGCAGTCTTGATGCTGAGTCCCCCAGAGGCAGAAAGGAAAGAGGGTCCCTGCTTCTCTTTGCCACAGCTTTTCTGGCCCCAGAGGGCTGTGCTCATGCAGTGTGGCTCTCTCTGGGTTTTCTGGTCTCTGCTCAGGGCGGCGCTGGCCCTGGCCCCAGGCTTATGCTTCCTGTGTTCCCTTGAGGGGGCCTTTGGGGCCACCAGATTGGCTCCAGGCAGTGCTTGGCCATCATCCAGTCCTGGCAGGCGCGGCTCAGAGATCCACTCCTGGTGCTGTGTGCACACTGCCACTCACACCATCGTATCTTCCCTGGCTGCATCAGCTTCCTATTTGCCTTTTTTTTCTGAGAGCAAAATTAGACCCTTGCTGGCACAGGAGCTCTTGTAGCATACTGCCTAAGGCATTTGACAGCTAACCAGAAGGCTACCAGTTCAAACCCTCCAGCCACTCCTCTGAAGGAAGATCGGGCAATCTATTTCCATCTGGTAGCATAGTGGCTAAGGCACTTGATTGCTAACCAGAAGGCTGGCGGTTCAAACCCACCAGCCACTCCCCGGAAGGAAGGTTGGGCAAT
>NW_006921648.1:4923027-4973155 GCF_000298275.1 Orycteropus afer afer
ACGGCACATAACAACAACAACAACAACAACCACCCCGAAAACCCAAGGAGGCATAGCTATGAGTCGGATCCGACTTGATGGCAGTGAGTTTGGTTTGGTTTTTGGCACAGGCAATCAACTTGTGCAGTCACCTTGGTCACTGGTAGGTCTATGTCTCCTCAACATGTCTCTTCTCTCTGAAATTTGGACTATAGCGTGTCTGAGATAGGGAGCGGGAACTTAGGGCTTCAGAACTCTGTTCTTTCTGTCGTCATCAGTACTCACTGAGTCACTGCTTGCTGGGTGCTCCTTCTAGGCCAGAGCACCGGGAAGAATCCTTCACAGGCATTGTCCCATTAGCACTTCACCAAGACCCCCTCACTGTCCCCATTTTACAGATGAGAAACTGAGGCCCCGTGACTGCCAGGTTGCAGACCACAGGTGCCAATGGTTGCTTCCGGAGTCCTTGTGCTTAACTCCTCTGCTCTGCCCTGAGAGAGCATGTTGGCCATGGAGGTGCATACCAGAGGGATAATTATGAGATACTGGGGAGCTAGGAAAGGAGCTCTGGTGGCACAGTGGTTGAGACATTCAGTTGCTCACCAACATTCAATAGTTTGAACCCACCAGCCCCTCTACAGGAGAAAGATGAGGCAATCTGCTTTTATAAGAGATTTATAGCCTTGGAATCTCTATGGGGGTAGTTCTATTCTGTCCAAGAGAGTTGCTATGAGTTGAAATCAGTTCAACAGCAGTTGGTAGGTGGGGAAGTAGGGAGGAAGCCCTGGTGGTGCAGTGGTTAAGAGCTCAGCTGCTAACTGGAACGTTGGTGATGGTTCAAACTCACCCAGTGATTCTGGCTCCATGGGAGAAAGACTTGGCAGTTTCCTTTCAAAAGATTGTTGTTGTTGTTAGTGCCATTGAGTCATCTCCAACTCATACTGTCCCCACGGACAACAGAACAAACACTGCCCAGGCCTGCACCGCCCTCGCTACCCTTGCTCGCTTGAGGCCATCGTTGCAGCCACCAGGTCGATCCATCTGCCTCTTTTTCACACCCCCTCTGCTTTTCCAAACATGGTGTCCTTCTCCAGGACTGGTCCCTCCTGTTAACATTTCCAGAGTACCTGAGACAAAGGCTCACCATCCTTATTTCTAAGGAGCCTTCTGGCTGTACTCTTTCGTATAGCTTACAGCCTTGGAAACCCCCTGGGGCAGTTCTACTCTGTCTTCTACTCGAGTTGGAATTAACTCGAGGGTACCCAACAACAATAACAGGGAAACAGGAAACAAGGTACTTAACACAGTGGTTAGGATTTCAGAATTAGACTGTTTGATCCATCACATTCTAGCTCCTTGACCTTTGGTTTTCCGTAACTTCTCTGAGCTTCTGGGTCCCCCATAAGTGGACATTGTAATTATTCCTATGTTGCAGGGTTAGTTGATGGTTAATGAAATCAGCCATGTAAATTATTTTAACAGTGTGTCAGATGCATAGTTTGTTTTCAGAACCATGGGAGAAGTAGTGTTGATAAAAGTGAAAATTAGTAATATCGTTTCACAATAGTAAGATCAGTACTGTGCTTGTTGTGAGTATTTCAGAATCACTGTAGACAAGAGCTCTTGGTGCTACAAGTGGTTAAAGCATTTGGCTGCCAATCAAAAGGTTGATGGTTTGAGTCCATCCAGGTGTACTTTGGAAGAAAGACCTGGTGATTCAGTTGTGAGAATCCAGTCACTGAAACTCTGTGGAGTGCAGTTTCAATTGGACACACGTGGGGTTGCCATGAGTCAGAGTTGACTCGATGGCAACTGGTTTGGGATTTTTGTTTGTTTTGAGGTGGTCGCTTGGCCCTCAGTGTGATCCCCACACTTACGTCTTGACTATACCCAAGATGATGCATTGAGGGTGAAGGGGGAAGAGGCCCACAGAGCTGCCTGTGTGTCCTTGTGAGAGCTGACTGACGGTCTTTATACAGACTTCCACCTGCAGAGCCACTGACAGTGGCCATATGCACAGGCCCTGATTGATTGGCAGAGAGAAACCCTCATTCATCGGGCTCGTTATGAAGAGTGATGGAGCAGGGTACCAGCAGTGCTGGTGACATCTGCAGTGTGACCACATCCAGGGGTGCTAGCTGGGCATCAGCTTGTCCCATCTTGGTGCAGGGGTTATTACCTATGCTGTTGAGCAAATCTCTTAAAGGTGCTCTGGGAAGGATGCGCTCCCTCTTGGGTCCTTAGGAAGGGAAGGCTGGTCCGTTGCACAGCTCATGGTCAAAGCATTGTGAGGCACTCATCTTTCCTTTCAGCGTCCTTAGAAGACTGAGTCTAGTTCAGATTGCTGCCAATTTCCAGTGCTGCGTGGGTGACGGACAGGTGGATGCTGGCAGGAATCCCCAAAGGAATGGAAAATAGTTCTCTATTTCCTATTCAGGAGTGGTGGTCCAATGGTGGAACTCTCACCTTCATGTGGAAGGCCTGGGTTCAATTCCCAGCCAGTGCACCTCATGCATGGTGACCATCCATTGGTCAGCAGAGGCCTGCATATGGCCGTGAGGGTGAACGGGTTTCAGTGGCACTTCCAGACTGAGACGGACTAGGAAGGAAGGCCTGGTGATCCCTTCCAAAATTCAGCCAGTGAAATTGAAAACCCATGGATCACAACGGTCCAATCCTGTCATGCATTGGGTGGCCATGAGTAGGGGTGGGACTCAAAGGCAGCTAACAACAGCAACACGGAGAGATGTAAGGCAGGTGGGTGTAACAACAGCTACATGGGGAGATGTAAGGCAGGTGGATGTCTGAAGGCATTTCACAGCTCAGTTGCAGCCTTTGAAAAGACCAGGGACCCCTGGTGTGTATGAATGTACGTGTGAGTGTGTGGTGTGTCTGAGTGTGGGTGTGTTGTGTATGAGTGTGTGTATGAGTGAGTGTGGTGTCTAGGAGTGAGTGTGGTGTGTATGAATGTATCTGTGAGTGTGTGGTGTACGTGTGAGTGTGTAGCATGCATGTTTTGCAGGAGGGAAACAAGGAGCAAGTGGCTGCAAAATGGCAGAGAGGTTGTCTGCAGTGATGGCAGGACCCAAGAACCCACGAGAATGAGTGGTGACCCTCCTGCTGGTGGCACTGTGATGCCTGGCCTTCTGGTTATTACACGTCCAGGGTGCAACTGTGTTCTGTCTCCATGTCCTACCTCTTGAGTAATCCCTGTGTGTTTACCTGTTGCGTTTGGTGAGTGACAGCTTCTCGGCCGGTAGAGCCAGACACTAGCTTTAGGACCATACCTTTGTAATCTCTATAAAGCTTACTGAGAAAATGAAGTTCATTTCTTCACCCAGGACCCCCGTCCTGGTCATCCCTTCATTGGATCTATGCCACTATCAGAGGTTAAAAGAATTCTGGAAAATTCTTTTGGGACTTGAGCATTTAGAGTCTGTTTTCAAGTCTTCTATGAGCACAGTTTGCTGTTGTCAGGAGCCATCCAGTTGGCTGTGGCTCACGGTGACCCTGTACATGACAGAGCAAACGTTGCCTGGTCCTTGATGCCTGCCACTCTTGAGTCTGTTGTCATGGACACAGTTTGTTTTGGGAGCCTTCCAACCTTCAGCCTCCAGCACTGTGTCGGACAGTGTTCTGTGGGGATCCATAATGGTTTCATTGGCTGATTTTTTTGAATCTCCAGGGCTTTCTTCCTAGTCTGTCTTAGTCTGGACACTCTGCTGAAACCTGTCTACCTTGAGTGACCCTGTTAGCATTTGAAATACTAGTGGCCTAGGTCCTAGCTACGTTACCGATGTTGTTATGTTATCTGTGTTGCTGTGTTGTCATAGTAACATGCCAGTCACCACAGGGCCTAACCCTTTTTCACCCCTTTTTGAAATTCACATCTTAGATGGCTTCACTTTTTACTCATGTGTTCTAGTTCTGGGGCCTCGTGGGTTCTGACGTTCCTTCTTCCTTTTTTTGATCTTGGAACAAGGACTGTTTTGTTCGATGTTCCCTGTTCTCTTGTAAGGTAGGATGTGGTCACTCTGTACCCTTCACTTGTTTGCTGTTTGGAAACAAAGATCAGTCCAGTTTCCATCTTCAGAAATAAAGTCAGAGTGGGAGACGGCTCACACAATCGGATTTGCCTCTGGTCCACCTCTTCTGCTCATTAAAAATAAGTGAAGTTACATATTCCATAAAGTGCCAGATGGCTTTACTGAAACTAGCAATGAGGGAGAGAATCCACCGCAGGGAGCAAGAGGGCTTTGAGCTTTCCTTCCCTGGTCATATCTTCTCTTTGCATGAGTTTCGGGATCCTACTGGAGAGTATGGGTTAAGGCATTGGGCTGCTAACCAAAAGGTTGGTGGTTCGAAGCTCCCAGCTGCTCCGTGGGAGAAAGGTGGGCAGTCTACTTCCATCAGGATTTACATAGAGCCTTGGAAACCCTATGGGGGCAGTTTTAGCCTGTCCTATAGGGTCACCATGAGTCGGAACTGACTCACTGGCAGTGGGTTTATTGGGAAATACTGATTTGGTCAGCCATCGATGTGCCTCAGTGCAGGAGAACAGATAGAATTTTCTGGAACAGATGCTTGCCTCAAAAAAAAAAAAAAAAAAAGGAAGAAGTTTATGAAATGCCAGCAGATGTCAGTGTGTCCTTGCCATTTGATTTTTTCCCTTTAACTTCTTTTTTAAAGCAACATTAATTATTTTCAGTAGTGAAGTCACAGGTGCATTTCCCTAAAGGCCTTATATTAAGGTACCCTGAAGTCACATTTTTTTTTTTTTTTTAGGGTTGGGGGTGGAGACTAGCAGAGCTCACTTCATAATGTGAATCCTCCCGGTTATCTTAACTGTGCAATATTTTTGCCTTTTCCTGGAGTCATGGCTCCGAAATGCAAGGTATCATGTGAGTGTTCCTTTTCTCCTTCTCTCTAAGCCATTGTTCAGAAACTGATAATGGCCCAGGATGCAGCTTGGCTTTGAGCATCATCTGGCTGTGGTAAGTGATGCTGCTGTTTATTTGAAAGCTGGAGTTTGCCAGGGGGAAAGGGGTTGGACTTAGTTGTGGAATTTGTCCCTCTGAGTTTGGATGAGAACCTTTTAAGTTTCCGCTGTAGTCGAGAGCCCAACAAGCTACCTAGGAATGGCTTCTCTTCAGACATTGCTTGCACTGGAGTCCCTGGGTATAGTACAAACACTTAAGAGTTTGGCTACAACCCAGAGGTTGATGGTTCAAATCCACCCAGAGGCACTTTGGCAAACCCTAGGAGCCATTCCACTCTAACCCACATGGGGTTACCTTGAGTCAAAATTGACTCAATGGCAGCTGTTTTCTTTTTATTTTTTTAAATAAGGAAAAGACTTGGCCTCAGTATTTACAATGATTCCTTGTCAGCAAGGGAAAATTTTGCTCACGTTTATGAAAGGCCAGTACAAAAGAAAGATGATAGTGTCTAAGCAGGCTCTGATGTCTTTCACAAGGCATACTGTATGTTTCACTTTTTGTATTTATTTTTCATAGTTCACATTTAAATGGTACAGTACTCAAAAGCTATGCAATAGTTGTTGTTGTTGTTGTTAGGTGCCACCAAGTGAGTCCCAACCCACAGTAACCTAATGGATGATACAGAACAAAATGGTACCTGGTCCTGCACCGTCTGAACATCATTGCTATGTTTAAGTCTGTTTGTTGCAGCCACTGTATACACCATCTCATTGAGGGTCTTCTTCTTTTTTTTTTCTCTCTCTCCTACTTTACCATGCATTGTGTCCTTCTCCAAGGACTGGTCCCTCCTGAGAACATGTCCAAAATAAGTGAGATGAAATCTAGCCCTTTTGCTGTCAAGTAGTATTCCTGCCATACCTCTTTCAAGACAGTTCAGTTCATTCTTATGGCAGTCCGTGGTATATTCAGTGTTCTGCGCCACCAGCAGAATTCAAAAGCATCAATTCTTTTCCAGTCGTCCTTACTCATTGTCCAGCTTCCACATGCACGTGAGAAGCCCTAGTTGTACAGTGGTTAAGTACTCAGCTGCTAACCCATAGGTCAGCAGTTTGAACCTTACAGACACTCTGTGGGAGAAAGCTGAAGTGGTTGGCTTCTCTAAAGATAACAGCCTTGAAAACCTTATGGGGCAGTTCTACTCTATGCTATGAGGTCACTGTGAGTCAGAATTGACTCCGTAGTAGTGGATGTGGTTTGGGCTTTGCTTCTGTGAAGGTGACAGCCTTGGAAACCCTACAGTGCAGTTCCACTCTGTCCTCTAGGGGCGCTGTGAGTTGGAATCTACTCCATGGCAGTGGGTGTGGTTTGGGCTTTGCTTCTGTGAAGACTGACAGCCTTGGAAACCCTGTGGTGCAGTTCCACTCTGTCCTCTAGGGGTGCTGTGGGTTGGAATGGACTAGACGGCAGTAAGGATGTAACAATGTGCAAAGAAAAAGAAATCTCCCTTCCACTTGCCTCCCTGTTCAGCAGAGACAACTACTACTGTGCTTTCTTGTGCACTGTTTTATATACTATACACACACACATCCACACAGACAGAAGATAACATGCAACACACATGGTTTCCCTCTTGCCTCCTCTTTTTAACTTGTTGATGTCTTTTAGAGACTATTTTGTGTCCAAACAGCTCTCTCTCCTCCCTTTCTGTTAATGTTGCCTAGTATCTCACTGTGGCACAGTAGCTAAGGCATTTGACTGCTAACCAGAAGGTTGGCAGTTCAAATCCACCAGCTGCTTTACAGAAGGAAGACGGGGCCATCTCCTTCCATAAAGATTTACTGCCTCGAAAACCCAATGGGGGTTGCTATGAGCCAGAAGTGACTTGATGGCAGTGAGTTTGTTTGTTTGTTTGTTTTGGTTTAGTATCTCACTGTATAGATTTATTCCGTGTCATTCGTTGGTCTTCTTTTGGTGAGTGTTTAGGTTGTTTCCAATATTGCCTAGTTACGGTGCTATGTCAATCTCTCTGGCTGCCACCATTTCTCCTACATGTGAGTTTGCAGGAGAAATTCCTGGAAGTGAAATTCTTGGGTTAAAAGACCAAATAAATAAATTGATTAAAATCCAAACCTGGTGCCATTGAACTGATTCTGACTCATAGCAACCCCATAGAACAGAACTGTCCTAGAGGGTTTCAAGACTGTGAATATGGAAGCAGACTACCACATCTTTCTCCCATAGAGTGGGCGGTGGGTTCAAACTGCTGACCTTTTGGTTAGCAGCTGAGAACTTTAGTCACTGTACCACAAGGGCTCCTTGGGTCAAGGGCAGGTGCTGTTAATCATTAGACAGTGACATGGTGCTTTGCCTACCATGTGCCCTTCCATCATGGTGAGTGAAAGGAGTTTGGGAATCATATGGAGCCGTGTGACACTCTTGCTTTCATTTGGCACCCATGTTGTCAGACATGTGGCCACTTTGTATTCTGTACCTGTGGTGGTTATGTTTGTGTGTCAACTTGGCTGGGCCTGGATGACTGGTTAGGCAGCTGGTGGTAGTTATTCCCCATGATGAGACTGGCAATCAACTCCATGGTGGGATCCCCACAAGCAGCTGAGTAGCTGCATTGGGTATGTGGTCTGCTTCCCATATATAAGCAGCAGCTTTGGGAATGGTCTCTAGCTTATGGTGTGCTTGGACCCTGCATGTAGCCATGTCATTGTTCAGCAGCCTGTCATGCTTTGCTGACCTTGGGACTTACAATGGACTTAAATTAATGGCCTGTTGTGCAGTTTGGTAACATCAGGACTCTGCCTTTTTACTTGTCAACCTTGGGTTTGTCAGCCTCAGCAGCCAGGATCTGTCTGAGTGAAGAAATGCCTCTAGCTCCAGTGGGCTGGGAGCAGGAAGCAGAGTTGGACCCCATGGTTGAGGGGCTTTCACCCAGCCCCTAGAGCCTGGCACTTTGAACTTGGACTTAAGCCTCCAAACTGTAAGAGAATAAACTCCTGTTTGTTAAGGCCATCCCATTTGTGGTATATTCTTGTCAGGGCGGCACTAGGGAACCAAAACACTGTCTGCCCGGACACTATGTAGTGCTTGTTAAGGCCATCCCATTTGTGGTATATATTCTCGTCAGGGCGGCACCAGCGAACCAGAACACCACCTGCTTGGACACTATGTAGTGCTTGTCATTCTTCACTGACACTTCCCAGCTGTGTGCTGGTCATCAGCTCCCCTGCAGACGTTGTTTGGGTTGGAGTCCCAGGTGGTGCTGCAAAGGTTCAAAGCCTGGCTGCTAACCCCTGGGTTGCAGGTGTGAGTCCACCCAGAGGTGCCTTGGAGGAAAGGCCTGGTGATCTGATTCCAAAAGGTCATAGCCACTGAACAGCCAGCCCATGGAGCACTGTTCTACATACATGGGATTGCTGTCTGTCAAAGTCGACTCCTGGAGAAAGGGTGAGGGGATGTTATCTCACCTCGAAGTGCACCAGGGAGATACAGAATTGCCATCAGCAGCATCAGTCCCAGGCTGGTTCCTATGAGACCAAGGTCAGACGTGCTACCACCCTCCAACCTTTTGACCAGTTCTGACAGCAACTGTCCTACCTTGACACTACTTCTCTGCGGGGTTTGATAATTCATTGCAACAGCCACACAGACCTCCCAGACAATACTCAGGATTCTGGGGTATATTAAGGAAGTTACAGGTTACAGTTCAGGTTCAGGAATACTCAGAATACAGTTCTTCATTCAGGACAACCTCCTCCTCTCTGCCATGCCTGAAGGCACCCCTCTCCTTGGCTCTTGGCTTCTCGGCCTGTCGGTGGCCCTACCAGAGCAAGTGTTTCAAAGCTCTTTCAGCTCTGCCAATAGGTACACACTACTCCAGTGGCAACCCTTCTGCCCAAAGACACTCAGCTTTTCCAGTCTGTGCACTGGCAAGCCCACCGCTCTGTGGACCGGCAAGCCCGCCACTCTGTCTCGTGTCTGTCTTTTGGTGCCGACGTCTCTCTGCTGTCCCTCTGCCATCTCTCTGCCAAGGAGGCCCAGCGTAGGGACCTGGAGTCCAAGGATGTGCTCCACTCCTGCTTCTTCTGTCTTGATGGCAGTGAGATCCCCCTTTCTTGCCTCCAGCATAGCTTATTTTAAGGCTAGCAAGATGGCAAAGCCGACCAATCCCATGTAGGGTTCCATTCACCTTATTTGCATGGTCCCACCCCCACAGGGTGTCTTGTACCTTATTTACATTATTAGCAGCAAGCTGTCCAATCCCCACATTTGCATAGCCCCACTCAGTCATCTGGTGGGAGTCACAAAGACCATGTCTAGAGGAGCCAGACTGAGTAAGTTCCTGCACCACACTCCACAACACCTTGCTAACTGCTTAGTATTTTCAAAAGTCCTGTCATTCCTTTTTCTCATTTTGCCCTTTAGGCAACCTGTGGAGCAGACACTGCCCACATGCTTCTATATTTCAGAGAAATGGATGTGGGAGCTGAGAGGCATCAAGTGCTTTGCTTAAGGGCCAAGGTCAGAGGCTGGGCCAAGTTTACACTCAGAGCCCCCAAGTTTAACTTGGAAACCCTATGGGGCAGTTCTACTCTGCCACCCCGGGTCACTATGAGTCAGAATTGACTTGAAGGCACCTAGGAACAACAGTAGTTGTGTTGGGGAGCATGACTGTGTTTGTACAGTGTTTTTCTTAGCATAAACAATATTGTTAACTTTTTGTTGCTGTTAGCTGCTGTGGAGGTGATGCCCAAGTCATGGTGACCCCATGCACAATGGAACAAAATGCTGTCCAGCCCTGAGCCATCTGCATGATGGACCTGAGGCACACTGGGCCATGGCGTCCATAGAGTTTTCATTGCCTGACTTTTGGAAGTAAATCACCAGACCTCTCTTCCTTACCCATCTTAGTCTGGAAGCTCTGCTGAAACCTGTTCACTCCAAGTCCTAGCAACACAGAAGCCTCCACTGACAGATACCACTCATCTGTGCATGAGGTCACTGAGCAGGCATCACACCCAGGTCTCCCACAGAGAAGGTGAGGATCCTGCCACTGCCCCACCACTGCCCCCATTGTGTTATCTTGGACTGGGTTTTCTCAGTGTTGGTGTTGTTGATGTTTTGGCTGGACCATGCTTTGTGGGAAAGCACTTCCCTGTGCACCGTGGCATCGTTAGCAGCATCCCTGACCTTTTACTGGCACTGCATGCCAGTAGCATACCCCACCCAGTCATGCCAAACAAAGATGTCTCCAGACTTTGCCAGATGTCCCCTATGGGACACAGTTGTCCCCAGCTGAAAGCCACAGACGCAGAAGAAGAGCAGAGCTAGGCTGAGGATCTGTGTCATCACACTAGAGACATGGATGTGAGGAAACACAATGGGGAGCTTGTTTCATCAGCTGCCCCACATTCAGGCACCCAGTCCCAACCCAAGCATGGGGCAGATGGGCTACTCCTCACCACAAATACAGTCAAGGTGGTGCACAGCAGGCACTTTCATGCTACATCCTGGTCACAGTCATGCTTCCCAACACAACTGTTGTTCCTAGGTGCCTTCAAGTCAATTCTGACTCATAGTGACCCTGAGTGGCAGAGGAGAACTGCCCCATAGGGTTCTAAGGCTGTAGTCTTTATAGGAACAGATTGCCAGGTCTTCCTCCAGCAGAGCTGCTGGGTGGGTTCGAACCACTGGTCTTTTGGTTTGCACCTGAATGCTTAACCAGGGCTCCTTCCAACAAGACAATAGCTCCTAAAAAGTGCTTTGGACATATCCATGAAGAAGTTCCTAGCAAAATAGACATATATCTATCTATATCTATATCTATATCTATATCTATATCTCCTCTTCTCAAGTACAGTTTTCTTCTTCATGAATTTTATGCGCTGCTCAGTAATGTCACAAATATCATGCCTGGGCGTTCTTGACAAACCCCACCCCATCCACGTGGCAGCAGTTCCTCTCTCCTCACCAGAGACTCTTCCTTATGATCCTCAAGACATCGTTTCAGGCATGTACTAACAGGTCATTGAGGAGCTCTGGTGGCACAGTGGTTAAAAGTACTCAACTGCTAACCTAAAGCAGGTTGGAACCCACCACCTGTTCTGCAGGAAAAAGATGCGGCAGTCTATTTCAGTGAAGACTGACAGCCTTGGAAACCCTGGTGCAGTTCTACTCTGTCCTCTAGGGGCGCTGTGACTCAGAATCAACTCCACGGGCAGTGCATTTTCTTTCTTTCTTTTTTTGGAATTGCAATAGGAAATGAAATTTACTTGTATTTGCCATCTCTTTATACAGTACCACTTGGGCTGTGAAGAATGATTATGTCTTCCAACGATGCTGGCTTATCATTAAAGATTAGCTGATTGTTCAATCACTCTGAGAAATGTACTTCATGGTGAGGACAAAATGTCTATTCTTAAGGCATTTGAAACTAATGGTCTATTTTATAATAATAATAGGGCACCTGGGAAATGCTCTGTATGGTGGTTATTTTACTTCTACTGCCTCTTGTAAAAGAGCACTGGTGGCGCAGTGATTAAAGTCCTGGACCACTAACTGAGAGGTCAGTGGTTTGAACCCACCATCCGTGGGAGAAAGACTTGCGATCTGCTTCCCTAAAGATGACAGCCTTGGAAACCCTTGGGGTGGGGGCAGTTCTACTCTGTCCTGTAGGGTGGCTGTTGTTGTTGTTATTTGCCGTCGAGTCGGCACCGACTCATAGCAACCCCTCCTTGGGTTTCTGAGGCAGTATCACTACGGAAGTAGGATTGCCCAACCTTCCTTCCGAGGTAGGGTGGCTAGGAGTCAGAATCAACGGCTGTGGGTTTGGGTTTGGCTTGACCTTCTTGTATATTGTTCTTTTTATTGTGCCTTGCCTTTCTCCCTCCATCAAAAAACAATCCCTTCCTTTTAAACTCCATGAGGCAGCCAACCAAGGGGGAAGGAAATGCTTTGTGCACAATGGGAACTGAGACAATTCCCCTAACAGAGGACATTGAGAAGCCACGGGGCACTGCTGGAACTGTGTCACTGCTCAGCAGGGGAGATTTGAGGCCACTTCAAATGGAACTGCTGTTTCCGAGAAGGGGGACTGGGCGGTTCAGGCTTCCAAAGGCTCCATCTGATCTATAAACGCTCCTGGGCCAGGCCACTGGGGGTGGGGTAGGAAACGGGGAGGGACACGTGTTTAAGATTTGAAGATGCTTTGAGGTGGCTCCTTCATACCATCCATTCTGGCACACTGTTCTCTTTCTTCTTTGCCTTTGCTTTTGGGTAAGGGGCTCTTGCAGAATGGGTGCATGGGTTTAGTGACCTGACATGCTCGCCACTGAGATTAACGGGTGTCCTGATTTCAGTCCTGGGGTAGCTGGTCAGCATCATCCTGGGGAGACAGAAGCACTGGGCCAGAGGGGGTCTCTTTCTTTGGAACCGGTGATAGTGTTTTCCTTCTCCGCTTTTAGATGGCTTAGTTGGTGTGAGATGGGACAAAGGCAGCGTTTTGTCTTTCATTTCCTCTTCTAAGAGAAGAGTTCCTGAACTTGGGCACCATTGTGGCCTTTAGGAGTCAATGACATGGTATTAGAGCTTGTGGGAAGAAAACGCTTTATCTGGGTGGAAGGCCCACGTGTTTATTGGCTTCTCAAAGGAGCATGGGGCCCAAAGAAGATGAAGAATTCACATATTTAAAATAACAATTGTCACACTATTTTACATTGTCTCACTGAGACAGAGACAAGAATTCTATAGCTTCATCCATTCACCTATTTTAATTTTCCAGTGGGAGAGGGGTGGGTACAGAGAACACAGAGGGAATGATACGGGGTCACAGTGTGGCAATATTTGTGGGGACATTATGTAGACTTTTGATTTAGCAGTTAGAATATGGTGCTTATTAGAACCACAATTTCTCTCTGCCTTAAAGTGCATCTTAAGCAATATATATTTGTGAGGCAAGGAGTTCTGATGGCACAATGATTAATGCATTTGACTGCTAACCAAAAGGTCAGCGGTTCGAACCCACCAGCTACTCCATGGGAGAAAGATGAGGTGGTCTGCTTCTGTAAAGACTTCCAAAGAAAAAACCCAAACTCACTGACTTCGAGTCAGATCCGACTCACAGTGACCCCTCCTTGGGTTTCCGAGGTGGTATCACTGTGGAAGTAGATTGTCCAACCTTCCTTTTAAGGAGTGGCTCGTGGGTTTGAACTACCAGCCTTCTGGTTAGCAGTCAAGTGCCTTAGGCACTACACCACCAGAGCTCGCAGAAACCCTATGGGACAGTTCTACTGTGTCCTCTAGGGGTGTTGTGAGTCGGAATCAACTTGGTGGCAGTGGGATATCTGTGAGGCACTCAGTAAGCACTTTTGTGATCTGCTATTTTAGAATTAAAGAAAACAAACAAACCGTAACTTATTTAAATGAAATCCATTTAGATTGGTTAAGAGATTTGATTTTTGTCTTGGATGCATTCCCCAGGAGAAGAGGGTATTATTTACTACTTGAGCTGAATTTATGAGCTCCTAGGCAGCCATCAACACACTTGGCTGCTAACTAAAAGGTTAAAGGTGCCTTGGAAGAAAGGTCTGGTGCTCTGTTTTAGAAAAATCATCGCCATAGAAAGCCCTCTGGAACACAGTTCCATACATGTGATGTATGTGGGATCACCGTGGGTCAGAACAGCAGCTGGTTAGTTAGTTGTTGTTTTTAGGTGCCGTCAAGTTGATTCCCACGCATCGCAACCCCGTGTGCAACACAACGAAACACTGCCTTGTCCTGCTCCATCCTCACAATTCTTGCTATGCTTGAGTCTGTTGTTGTAGCCGTTGTGTCATTCCATCTCGTTGAGGGTCTTCCCCTTTTTCTCTGACTCTCCACTTTATCAAGTATCATGTCCTTCTCCAAGGAATGGTTCCTTCTGACCACGTGACCAAACTAGGTGAGACAAAGTCTGGCCATTCTCACTCTAAGGAGCATTAGGGCTGCACTTCTTCTAGGATAGATTGATTCATTCTTCTGGCAGGCTATGGTATTTTCATGTTCTTTGCCAATACCACAGTTCAGAGGCATCAGTTAGTTAGTTAGGGTTGGACTTGGGTGCTCCTCCATATTTAAAGTCACACTTGACAGTCTCAATTGGTTTGAATGGCCGTGTTTTTAATATGCTCAGTTTCTGTTGGACCCTTGCCAGTTGCCACCTTTGGTTTTTTTTGTGCAGTTTCTATATGTGGACAACCACCATGATGCTGCACACCAGCCAGTGCCCTCCACTCTCTGCATGGGTCCTGGTTTGCAAAAAGAAGACAAAAAAATCATGCTGAGTGAAATTACTTAATCGCAAAAGAACAAATACTGTCTGAGACCACTGTTGTAAAAAGTCAAGAAAAGGTTTTCATAGTAAAAAGAATATGCTTTGATGTTTATCAGAGGTGGGAGGGGAAGGGAGTAGAGACCACAAACTAGAGGGTTGTTGTTGTTGTTGTTATGTGCCGTCGAGTCAGACCCGACTCATAGTGACCCCTCCTTGGTTTTCTGAGGTGGTATCTTAGGGAGCTCTGGTAGCATAGTGGTTAAGGCACTTGACTGCTAACCAGAAGGCTGGCAGTTCAAATCCACCAGCCACTCCTCGGAAGGAAGATGGGGCAATCTACTTTCATAGTGATACTGCCTCGGAAACCTAAGGTGGGGTCGCTATGAGTTGGGTCTGACTCGACGGCACATAAAAACAACAACAACATCACTACAGAAGTAGATTGCCCAACCTTCCTTCCAAGGAGTGGCTGATGGGTTTGAACCGCCAGCCTTCTGGTTAGCAGTTTGGGTGAAGGGAAAGGCAATATATAATAGGGAGGAGGTCAGCCCAAAATGACCAAGGAAAGGAAGATGCTTGGAGAATCACAAGAGTTCAAGGCAACAGAGGTAAATACTAGTCCTTACACAATCCCACAATAATGGTGGTAACAGTAATCAGCGATCTACGAGTGGATACATAAGACATTGAAGCTGAACAGGCGTGGGAAGGTGAAAGGGACTACACTTGTGCGTATGTGTAGGTCTGACAGAGGGTTTTTCAAATATATATTTACATATGCTGCAAATATCCATGAATAGAGTAGAACGTACGGGGGGCAATGTTGTGAAAACTTCTAAGCCACAATCAAACACCATGAAGGAATGAGTCTCTGGGTCTGTGGACTCATGATCATAGTCTTGGGGACCATCAAGGTCAATTGGCATAACACAGTCCACAAAGACAATATTCTCCATCCTACTTTGGTGAGTAGTGACAGGTCATAAAAGCTTACAATCAGCCATCTAAGGTGCAACTATAGGTTCTCCCATCTGGAGCAAAGAAGAATGAAGAAAAGCAAAGATACCAGGAAACAATTAGTCTGAGGGATTAATGGACCATATGAACCTCAGCCTCTACTACACTGAGACCAGAAGAACCAGATAGTGCCCGGCTACTACTGCCAACTGCTCTGAAAGGGATCACAATAGGAGGTCCTAGATAGGGCAGGAGAAAACTGGAACAAAGCTCAAAATTATAAAAAAAGGCCAGGTTTACTGGTTGGATAGAGACTGGTGGAACCCCAGAGGCTATGGCCCTTGGTCACCCTTTAGACCTGAAACTGAACTCACTCCCATAGCTGAGTGTTCACGCAGACAATAGAAAGCTTTACAAGGTGAACAATAACTCTAGGAAGGTAGATATTCCTTAGAACAATCAACCATTTGAGATCAAAAGGGAAGCATGTGCCCAAGGGCAACATTCAGAAGGCAGGAAGGGTCAGGAGAGAAGGAGGACTGGAAACCAGGAGTACAAGGAAGAAGTGGGAGGAGTGATGTTACATTGAGGGGATGGCAATCAATGACATGAAACAAAATGTGTGAATTGTTGAAGGAAAACTGATTTGCTCTGTAAACGTTCACTCAAATTACAATAAAAAGTTTTTAAAAACAACGTCAACAACAAAAAGAAAAACACAACAACAAAACCAAACCAGAAGAGCAAAAAAATGGCTGAATCCCTCAGAAAAAGTTTCCACTCCCCAGAACCAGTTGTGTGCATTACAGGACAGGGAAACAAGATGGCCAGTGGGATGAAGTCAGTGAAGCAGCTAGGATGCATGAGAGCCCAGCTTCTTCTCCTCTTCTCTGGGAGCTGGTCATGGAGTGTCCTGGGACTCTGCCCAGAAGAAAAGGCGCCAATGTTGTGACGTCTGTCCAGCCCTCTGTACCCCACCCTGCACAGACAGATAGGACTTGGACTGAAATTGGCAGAATGTCTGAGAATAAGCTCTTAGGTTTTTGTTTACTGGGGGTAAAAAACAAAAAACAAACATGTCAGCTTGACGGAAAGTTCTAGAGTGAAACGCTGAAGTGGAAATGACTGTGCTTACCTGCGTTGGTCCAGCATGGAGACTGGTTTTGTGATGAGGGCACACGCTTTGTAAGTATGAGATCCCAAAAGAAGGATTTTTCTTTTTTTCAATTTAAATTGAAACCCTTTTTGCCTCTCGATAATTATGCATTTCTTAGACTGCCCTCATCTGCATCCTAACCCCAGATTCCATCCCGGGTGTTTTCAGCTATATTGAGGACAGCTATAAACTGTTCAAGTTCATTTACCTTGTTCTTTTGTGAAAGCATTTTTATGATGCGTGTTTGTTATCTGTTGCTGCATAACAAATTATCCCCCGATTTAGCCGCTTAGGACGGCTGTCATTTATTATGTCACACCGTGTCTGTGGGTCGGGATGCTCAGCTGGGAATTCAGATGCAGGGCCCTGCTGAGGTTGAGGCCCACCTGTTGCCCAGTGCTGTCATCACCTGAAGCTCCAATGGGCTGCAGGACTGGCTTGCAAACTCCCTCACATGTTTGTTGGCTGTTGACAGAGACTTCAGTTCCTTGCCATGTGAACCTCTTTATAGAGATGCTTGCAGTGTGGTAGCTTTCTGCAGAGAGAGGAGAGGAGAGAGGAGAGAAACCGGAAGAGAGAGAGAGAGAGAGAGAGAGAGAGAGAGAGAATGAGAGAGAGAGAGAGAAGAGGAGAGGAGAGACATGGAGAGAGAGAGAAGAGGAAGGAAGTAGGAAGGAGTGAAGGAAGTAGGCGGGAGAAGAGAGAGAGAGGTGGAGAAAAGAGATAGCAGAAGATAGAGAGACAGGAGAAGTGGAGAAAGAAGAGGAAAGAGAAGGAGGAGGACAAGGAGGTAGAAGGGAGAGAGAGAAAGAGAGGAAAGAGAGAGGGAGGGAGAGAGAGACAGAGACAGAGAGAAAGAAAGTCTCAATACTGGTTGGGATCTACTCCCAGAGGTATACACCTATAAACAAAACCAAAAAACCAAACTTACTGCCGTTGAATCAGATCCGACTCATAGCAACCCCTTCTTGGGTTTCTGAGGTGGTATCACTACGGAAGTAGATTTCCCAACCTTCCTTTTGAGGAGCGGCTGGTGGGTTTGAACCACCAGCCTTCTGGTTAGCAGTCAAATGCCTTAGGCTCTATGCCACTAGAGCTCCCTATACACCTATATTCCTGCCTTATTCTATCCATTGGAAGCAAGGCATGAAGTACACACTCAAAGAAAAGAGAATTAAGAGTGTCACAGAGTGTGTGGACCTCCTTCTAAACCCACGCAGTGGAGGTAAGCCTGCATGTTCCAACATTGACTTAGCACTAATGACAGATGTGATGGGCTTCTGCTGTGTTTTAGATGCATTATATTTATTTTGCCTTCACACTAATGCCATGAGGCAGGGCTGGTTCCATCTCCATGTTATAGATGCATGAATGTGACTCCCCAGGCCTCACATCTAAAAAGAGGCAGAACTATGGCTCAGAGCAGGTCCATGTGATGCCAAAGCCTAAGTTTTGAAATCCTGTCATGCTACTTTCCCTCAGTCTAAGGGAAGTATATGTCTAAGGCTTAGTGACGAGGGACAGAGCTGACCACAAATGCCATAGGTTAGCAATGGGAGAAGATGCCATTCATCTTTCAGTTGTCTCTGCAGAATCACTCTGTCCTCCCCCAGTGCGTGAGCTGCCTGTTGCCACTGGGACAAGTGACCACAGATCAGGGGCTTGGAACAACCCAGATTTATTACAGTTTTGCATGATGGAAGTCTGACATAAATCTTGCTGGGTTAAAGTCTAGGTTTCTGCAGGGCTATGTTCCTTTTGTTCCAGGAGAAGGCCATCGCCCAGCTTCTAGAGGCTGCCCACATTCCTTAGCTCATGGCCCCCTCCACCTTCAAAGCCAACAACAGCAGATCGAGTCATCCTCACACTGTCATCTCTCTGTTTCTCTTTCTTCCACCTCCCTTTTGTATCTCTTGAGGACCTTTCTGATGCCATTAGACCTTCCCACATGATCCAGGAGAATTTCCCAATTTTGATTAGCTGATTGTTGTTGTTGTTGTTATGTGCCGTCGAGTCGGCCCCAACTCATAGCGACCCCTCCTTGGGTTTCCGAGGCAGTATCACTACAGAAGTAGGATTGCCCAACCTTCCTTCCGAGGAGTGGCTGGTGGGTTTGAACCGCCAGCCGTCTGGTTAGCAGGCAAGTGTCTTAGCCACTATGCTACCACTTAATTCAGTCCGCAAGCTGAGGATATGGATATCCTTGGGGATCATTATTCTGCCTGTTGCACCAATCTGCTGTTTTTTCCAGGGAGTTTATGTATAAAGACAACACCAAGGGTTCCCTCGTCACTTGACTTCCATTTGGGTTCTGCATATGGGGAGTTTGGGCAGGAGATTGGAGAAGGGGGTTGGATGAGGTCAGTGTACTTACTGTCCTGGCTCCTTCCCTGAGTGACAAGGAGTAGCCCTCTAGTACAGTGTCCCTCATCTCTAAATTGGGGACAGGGGTGGTGGCTCAGTGGGTAGAATCCCACCTTCCATGTTCCAAACCTGGGTTTCATTTCTGTCCAGTGCACCTCAGTGCAGCCGTCACCCGACTGTCAGGGGAGGCTTGCATGTTACTAAGATGCTGAGCAGGTTTCAGCGGAGCCTCCAGACCAAGGCAGACCAGGAAGAAAGGCCTGGAGATCCACTTCTGAAATCAGCCAGTGAGAACCCCACGGATCACAACAGTCTGATTGGCAGCAGACCATGGGGATGGTGCCTGGCCGGCCCGTGTCTCCTGTTATGCACGGGTCTCCATGAGGCAGGGGCCAACTTGACAGCAGGTGACAACAGTCCTTTCTTAGCAGCATCTGTTCTTTCTAGGATACCAGAACCTTTCCCTCTCCCTACCCCATTCGGCCCAGGGATGGTAATTACTCTGCTGCTACTTACTCTAGGTGGCTGACTGCACATTTGCGATTTCCTTATGCTTTGCCTACGCCTTTGAAAAGAGCCCCTGTATAATTAAGTCTTCCTTAAATTTTCCTAATTGGAGTGTGCCACCTGCTTCTTGTTGAGACTGGGACTGGTAATAGTGACTGGGGGGGATTCATATTTGAAGTTAAAAGAAAGAAAAGCGCATGTCTTAATTTTGAGAAAGCTGAGTCTTTCAATGTGTGACACTTAACTCCTTGACAGTGATGTTAATGTGGGTTTCCTTGTGTTCATAAACCATAAAGGCCACTTACCTAAGAGTTTCATGGATGTTAGATGTTCTTTCTTTGAGTTTCTCTTGTTATAGGACAAGCTGGAGAAAAGCCTCCCCCCAAATTGTGGTGGGCAAATGTCCTTGTCATAGAAGACCCCCACTTCAGATAGACATACATACATATACATATATATATATATATGTGTGTGTGTGTGTGTGTGTCTGTATGTACATATATGTGTGTGTGTGTGTGTGTATATATATATATATATATATAGTCTCCAAACAATTCCACAGGTGAGCTAATGAGCTAATTTACAGGTAGCAGTTTCAAAACATTGGCATGCCACAAGTAAGCAGCATCTGCCTTTGATTAAGGTGTGAAATTTTAAAAAGGTGTGAAATTATGGGTAATATCTGAAGATGTTCATGTACTTCAGGTGCATTCTTTCTTTTTTTTTAATTGAATGTGGAGGAAATATTATAGAATGTGTTATGTGCATCTTGCTCTGAGAGCCCTGAAAACTAAAGAACACACCCCAAGCCCCCTTTGGTGGGATTCAGGAGCCGTAAATTGACCATCTTGGGGCCTGGCCTGGCCCGTGATCTGCAGTGCTAGGCTTTGGCACTGCGCCCTTAGGTTTGTGCACTGGTCCTTGCTGTAACTCTGGAAGAACAATTCCCTCTGCATTCACATGGAATGAGTCTACCCACTATGTCACCACCACCCATCTGTCCTTTTGTCGTGTGTGATGGATGGTGTGTTGCTGTGATCCTGGAATCCATGCCACACTACTTTGTCAAATATCAGCAGAGTCACCAGTGGTGGACTGATTATAGAAGAGCTTCCAGATCAAGACAGACTAGGAAGAAAAAACCTAGTTATCTATTTTTAAAAATAATCCAATGAAAGCCCTGTGGATCACAACAGAATGTTTTTTGAGGTAGTACTGGAAGACGAGCCTCTTAGGCTGGAAGGCACCGCAAACACACAATGTGTACAACAGTTGATTCATTTGCTGATGATTGTGAAGATGATACAATACTGGGTGACATTTCATTCTGTTGTACATGGGGCTGCTATGAGTCTGAACCAATTCGATGGCACCTATCAACAACGGTTCGTATTATAGGACTACAGACTCAATGGAATTTTCAATACTGAAACACAGACAGGAGTTTCCACAAGCATGAGTATTATATCAGTGACATGGGTCCATCCATCCATCCATCCATTCACAGTATTGAATATCTGTTGTACAGCAGGTTATCTGTTAGGTGCTGAGGGTAGATCAAGAATAAAGATAAGTGAAGTTCTTTCTCTTTTGTGTTGTAGTGAAGGGAGTGGGAAGAGATCCTTAGCAGGACAATATAAGTCAGTAAGAGAAAATGCAGATGGTGGCATGTGCTGTGAAGGAAATAAAGCATGATGTGTTAGGGAGTTAACTAGAGTTGGAGGGTGTGGGCTTGGGGTAGACTTTGATACTGTAGATAGTTAGTGGAAATTCCTCAGAAGAGATGACATTTTAGTTAAGACATGAAGGATCAGAGTTCGGTATGCAAAGACCTGGAGGCAGATCATTCCAAGAAAAGAGAGCAAGAGCAAAGCCTTGAGGTGGGAATGAGAATGACTCATTGGATAACAGAAAAGAGGTCGGGGTAGTCTTGATGCAGTGAGTGACGGGGACAGTGGTCTGAAGAGTTGGGCAGGTGACGGGCCATGCAAGGGATTGCAGACAAGGCTAAAGACTTAGAGTTCTTTTTTAAGCACCAAGGAAAGTCATTTAATGGTCTTAAGCAAGGAAGAGACATATTCTGATTTATGTGTTAAAATGTTCACATTGGTTGCTATGGGGATTAGATATTTGAGGGGAAGAAGTCAAAAGCAGACATAAGGAAGCCAGTTAGTTGATGCGTGATGATAGGGGCGAGAATGAAGGTATGTTGTTGTTAGGTGCCATTGAGTCAATTTTCAACTCTCAGCAATCCAATGTGACAGAATGGAACTCCTCCTGGATTGGGTTTTCTGGGTTATAATCTTTATAGGAGCAGATCATCAGCTCTTCTTTGGGGCTGCTGAGAGGGTTTGAACTATCAACCTTTCAGTTAACAGCCAAGTGCTTAACCATCACACCACCAGGGCACCTTGGAATAAGGGCATAGGGATGAATATAATTTCATGGAAATCCTAACAGATGGGGTGGGAGCCGGGGAGCAAGGGTGACTGCTCAACAAGCAGGTAAATGGTGATAATTTACTCAGAGAACAGTAGCAGAAGAACCACCTTGTAGGGCATGACAAGACCCTAGAGTTCCACTTTGGACACATTTGAGATGCTTAGTGAACTTTCAAGTATAGATTCAAGAATTGAGGTGTATATCCAAGTCTTCAGCTCAGGGGACAATTCACATCTAAAGACAGAATTTAGGGGTTGGGGTTACCAACATATCTGTCATATTAAATGCCATCTTATCAAATTAGCTGTTGAGGAGAAAGAATATAGGTACAGAAGAGTTCATGCCAAGGAAAGATAGTTACGAAGAAACAGTGATCCAAGGTTAGGGAACTAACCCAACTTTGGAAGGCTATTGAAACCCATCTTGGCTTCAGTTCCCGGACCTTAGACTCAAGGTAACCTTCACAGTGCTTTCAATAATAATTAGTATGTAAACTTTCAGTAAACATTATTTCCCAGACATGGAACATCTGGCCAAAACCAATGTAATTTGAAATGACGTTGACTTTATCTAGATGTCTCTCTCAGAGGGACAAATTGCAAGGAAACAGATATTATGTTGGATTGTTATGGAGGGTGTGTGTGGGGGAAATGCTTGTTGGCTCCTTGGCCAGATGTCTAAGTATATGGTAAACAGAGCTAATAGATGTTGGAAAGGAGAAACACATGTGCAGTGTTGGCTGTCTTTCAGCAAAGCCAGGCAAGGTTGCCGATGAAGGACACCTACTGCTGGTGATGGAGCTGAGGATGTGTTCTTGGACCCAAGGAGAAAACACGGAGGACACATTATCATATGGAATGATTACTTGGCTAATGAGCCTTGAGGGGCAGGGAAATTGACTCCAAAACAAATTAAACTGGCACCTGACATTCTAATGTTCTTTATAAACAAGTGATAATGTCACCGAGTGCAAGTGTGTGTGTGTTTCTGTGTGTGTGTATGTGTGTGTATTTTCTCTTGTACCAGCCCACTTATTTTAACCAACTCCACACAAATATCCAGAATGTGGTTGGCCAGCCTCCCCTTCCCCAAGTCTGATTCAGTGGCGTGCAATCATGCGTGAGGAGGTGAGCTGCCTTTTAGGTGCCTCCTTTCCCCGCGGTTGTTCTTGGCAGAGGATGAAAGATGAGATTTCTCTGAAAAGCTCATCCCTTTGAATTGTATTCCTGAGGAAAGAAGCCAGATGCCACATGATCAGAGCTTTAGAAAACTCCAGGATTTTTGGTGATGGGCATGCAAAGGCTGGCTGCATTCCATCTGCAACAAGGGCAGAGCCATCAGGGAACAGGCAGAAACACAGAGAGAGAAAAGGAGGTCAGGAGTGAAGGCTGGCTTCTGCACAGATTGGGTTCTTTAATCCCCAAATGGAATGATTTAGGATGAATGGACTCACCTTCTATGGCACCATTGAAGCATAGAGAGTATTGAGCTAGCTATTGCAACAATTACCATAGAACCAGTTTCATGGATTGACCGTTTGCTGTGTTCAGGTGTTGCTTTAAGGGTTTTGCTTCCCTTGTCCCTTCTAATTGTCATAGCAGCCACAGAGGGTACCATTACTGTCCCTGTTTATGCATGGGTAGTGCAAACGGTTAAGGTGCTTGGCTGATAACCTGAAGGTTGAGAGTTTAATTCCACCCAGAGGCACTTCAGAAGAAATGCGTAACAACCTACTTCCCCCCCCCCCCAAAAAAAAACTGGTAGTTGAAAACCCATAGCACAGTTCTACACTGACATGTAGGGGGTTGCCGTGAGCTGGGAGGAGCTGGTGTTTTTTTTTTATTTTTTTATTTTTTAATACATAAGGAAATGAATGTCTACAGACATAAAACAATTTCCCTAGGGTTTCACAACCAGTAAATTTGGAGTCTGGGATTAGAATTCAGTCACTTAATTTAGAGTTCAATTTGTACACGGTAGAGAATGTGCTTATGGGAGAGACAGAGAGAGAGATGAGAATGCTACTTAGAAACAAACACCCAGGTGTTGGATTCAAAAATTTAAATTATGAAAAGTGAAGATTTAAAAAATAGTCTTCATGTAAAAGAAATATTTCATGGGTGGCATGATGAGACTTGGTGGTGTAATGGGTGAGCACTCGGCAGCTAACCCAAAGGTTGGTGGTTCAAACCCACCAGCTGCTCTGGGAGAAAGACCTGGTGATCTGCTTCTGTGAAGATTGCAGCCTAGAAATTTCTATGGAGCAGGTCTGTGGTCCCATCTGTTTGCTATGGGTTGAAATGGGCTCAACAGCTCAAACAACAACAACAACAATATGGCTAATATGTGCCAGGAACTTTACCAGACACTCAACATGTAATTGGATTTAATCTTTGTAACGACTCCATAGGATGGATATTATTATCTAGGTTTTACAAAGTCTTGGGATGATGGTTCGGCAAAGCTCATCAGTCAAGGTCAGGGAGCTCAAATTGGCTGAGCTGGGATTTGAATTCTGATCTCTTGTCTCTATTACTCATGTCATTAAACATTCTTCAGTACTACTTTAGTGTAGGTCAGGACCTCTGGTTGCTCAGTGGTTGAGGCATTTGGCTGTTAACCAAAAGGTCAGTGGTTTGAACCTACCAGCTGCTCTGCAGAAGAAAGATGGAGCAAAGATTTCCAGCCTTGGAAACCCAATGGGGCAGTTGCACTCTGTTCTCTAGGGGCGCTGTGACTTGGAACCAACTCTGCAGCAGTGGGTTTGGTTTGGGCTCTGCTTCTGTAAACATTGACAGCCTTGAAAACCCTATGGAGCAGTTCTACTCTGTCCTCTAGGGGCGCTGTGAGTCAGAATTGACTCCACGACAGTGGGCAGGGTTATTGGCAAGTGTAGGTGGACGGGGCCTTGTTTTTCTCCCCTTAACCCCGCAGGGTGTCTAGTATGAGCCCTCTGTGCCTCTTGGAGTTAACTGCTCTTTTGGAAACACCCCCGTAACTATGATGACCAATCCTCTGGATCATCTGTACCCCTGGTACTTACTTCTCCTTAAGGATAGATCATCTCTCCTGGGTTCCAGTAACCTAACAAATTGTGATTTCCTCTTCTACTTTGCACTGAATCTCATTATTTAATGTTCCTGGTAATAATACTGGTCACACATTTCTGGATTAAAGTATCTGCCTTCTCAGATGATGTACCTTGGGAAGGTTATTATTAATAAAGGTAGCATTAAAGTCCCACAAATAACTCTGTAACCTTGGTTGGGATTAATAAATTCCCTGCAGAAATTTTATTTGCAGTAAACTCTTAAAATTCAGCTGACTTTTAATATACCGTGACCTTTAGTGACCCTTCTCATTCATTACATATCAGTGACCTTTCCAGAGTTTAGAAGGGTAGTTGCAATAGCCTTTGGGTATTAATACCTGAAAGAGGTGGGTATGGTTCTCATTCATTCTGCCTGGTAATTAATTCATGTACTTGGGAGGCATTGCATCAGGTCTCTCATGACACAGCTCACGTTGGCTTCATAAGGGCACAGAACGTGAATTGTTCTCTTGGCTAACGTGAGTCTTTATCACTTTAGGCTCTGAGTTCGACAGTATCTCTTAGTCTGGAGCTATGTTTAGAAGCAACAATGCCAAGCTGTTAGAAACCTGAGCATCCTTTCAGTCATCATCACCTTACATCTTCTTAGGGGTCTTTTCTTTAAACCTTTTATTATGTAGCACTTGAAGCATATATACAGATAATGAGCACAGGAGGAAGAACCATCACCCGGCTTCAACAACTGTCTCAGTTTGCTATCTTGTACTGTGTAGCCCCATGACCACTCTCCTCTGCACTGACATGGTATTTTGAAGCAAATGCCAGACATTCTGTCATTATATCCACAGAAGCTCTGGTAGCGTAGTGCTTAAGGCACTTGACTGCTAACCAGAAGGCTGGCGGTTCAAACCCATCAGCCACTCCTCAGAAGGAAGGTTGGACAATCTGCTTCCGTAGTGATACCGCCTCGGAAACCCAAGGAGGGGTCACTATGAGTCAGGCCCGACTCGACGGCACATAATAACAACAACATTTCTGTTTAGATCTCTAAATGATGAGCATTCTTTATCTGACATTACCATGTTGTTAGCTGCCCTCAACTTGATTCCAACCCATGGCAACCATATGTGTAACAGAGCAAACATTGCCCAGTCCCGTGTCATCCTCATGTTCACCAGCATGTTCGAGTCTATCGTGGGGGCTGTTGTGCCAGTAGTCCATTTTGCCAAGGGTCCCCATGCCTTCATTGGCCCTCTGTATTTCATCAGACATGATGTCCTGCTCTGGCAATCGAGCACTTTTGATGATACGCCCAAAGAAGCAAGTCGGACAGCGTTCTGTGGTCATCCATGAGGTTTTCATTGGCTCATTTTGGAACTAGACCACCAGGCCTTTCTTCCTGGTCTTCCTTTGTCTGGAAGCTCTGCTAAAACCTGTTCTCCATGGTTGACTTTGCTGGTATTTGAAATACTGGTGGCATAACATCCAACATCACAGAAACACACAAACCACCATAGTACAACAGTACAACAGGCTGACAGATGGGTGGTAGAACCTAATCATGAAATTTACTAGAAATTAAAATTAGTATCGTCAATTATTAAATCATTGTTGAAACATCTAATTTCCTCAGCAGTGTCATTTTTTAATGCAGTTTTTTGCAACAGGATCTAAATAAGGCCCACACGTGGTGGTTGGTTGATACGTCTTTTAAAGCTGTGGCATCAGTCTGCCTCTGACATGTTGTTTCTTTGTATTTACAGGTCTTTTTTTGTGGTTATTGTTGACATTGTTTTATAGTCTTCCCCATGTACAAGTTTAACTTCTTTAGTTATTTGTTCTACCAAAACTCCAAACCAAACTCACTGCCATCGAGTTGATTCCATCTCATAGGGACCCCCATTGGATTGTAAAGGCCGTCAATCTTTATAGAAACAGACTCCCTCATTTCCATCCCCCGCATGGAGTGTCTGGTAGGTTTGAACCACCAACCTTCTGGTTAGTAGCCTGGAGGCATATATACACTCTCACTGCCTTTTTAGTGATTCCACGCCAATGGTGCTCAAAATCTGGATCAATGAATTCCTTGTTTTTGTTTGTTGCCATGGAGTCAGCTCCCATTCATGACAAGCTTATGTATAAAAGAGTGAGCCTGGCCCAGGAGTGTCCCATCTTCATGACTTGGTATGTTAAAACCAAACCAATTGCCAATTGAGTCAATTCTGACTCATGGTGCCACATGTGGGTCAGAGGAGAACTGCACTCCATAGGATTTCCAGTGGCTCTCCAGTGTGCTTCTGAGTAGATTCAGACTACCACCCTTTTGGTTAATGGCCAAGCGCTTAACCATTTGCTCTACCTGGGGACTCTAATGAATTCTTTCAAAAGAAAACAAAGCAAAACAAACAGAAAGCCCAAATCTGTTGCTATGGAGTCAATTCCAACTCATTGATCTTGCATAAGCATGCTGCTTCCTGTAGAATGTTTCCTAAGATGCGAGACTTACCCTGTAGAGTTTTCATAAGATTTTAGAATAAAGAAAGACTTTCTACAGTCCGTCTAAACCTCAAGAAGCATTTATTGTGCCTTTTCTCATTAGGAAGCCTATCTGTCCGTTCTAGTTTCAATTCCTTTGTGTCAAATGCCTACTATGCACTGGGCTCTGGGGGCACAGATGTGAACAAGGGGCATTTCCTCTTCTCACAGGAGTTCATACTTAGAGAGGAAGGTGGGAAGAAAATAAAGTTTTGCAGTCATTGTGATGAGAAAAGATGAAGGGTCCAGGAAGAGAGACCAGATAGCGCCAAGACTGCAAAGTATGTTGTTGTTGTTGTCAGGTGCCGTCAAATTGGCCCTCACTCAGAGTGGCACACACACAACAGAACCAAACACTGCCTGGTTCTGCACCAGCCTTGTAATCCTTGCTGTGTTTGAGCCCATCATGGCAGCCACTGTGTCAATCCTCTTTTTTGCTGACCCTCTACCAAGAATGATATCCTTCTCCAGGGGCTGGTTTCTTCTGACAACATGACCAAAGTAGATGAGACAAAGTCTGCCCATTCTCGCTTCTAAGAAACATTCAGGCTGTACTTTTTCCAGGACAGATTTGTTTATTCTTCTGGCAGTCCATGGTATTTTCAATATTCTTTCCCAACACCACAATTCAGATGCATCAGCTCTTCTCTGGTCTTCCTTATTCATTGTCTGGCTTTCACATGGATATGAGACGATTGAAAATACGATGACTTGGATTAGGCACACCTTAGTCTTCAAAGTGACATCTTTGCTCTTCAACACTTTAAAGAAGTCTTTTGCAGCAGATTTGCTCAGTGCGGCGTGATGTTTGATTTCTTGACTGCTGTTTCCATGGGTGTTGACTGTGGATCCGAGTAAAATGAAATCCTTGACCAACTTCCATCTTTTCTCCATGTATTGTGATGTTGCTTATTGGTCCAGTTGTGAGGATTTTGGTTTTTTATATATTGATGTGTGATCCATACTGTAGACTCTAGTGTTTGATCTTCATCAGTAAGTGCTTCAAGCCATCTTCATTTACAGCAAGCAGCATTATATAATATGCATATTGCAGGTTACTAATGATTCTTCATGCAATCCTGATGCTACATTCTTCTTCATTGTAGTCCAGCTTCTTGGATTATTTGCTCAGCATACAGATTGAATAAGTATGGTGAAAGGGTACAACCCTGACACACACCCTTTCTTATTTTAAACCATGCGGTATTCCCTTGTTCTTTTCAAATGACTGCCTCTTGGTCTATATACAGGTTCCTCATGTGCATGACTAAGTGTGCTGGAATTCTCATTCTTTTCAATGTTATCCATAATTTGTTGTGATCTACTGCCAAAGGGGCAAGGAGGCTGCATCTTCTGACAGCCTCTAACGCCACAAGAGGAAGACAGAATCACCATCAGTAGCCCAAGGCCTATTCCTGCAAGGCCAGACATGCTGCCTCCCTCCAGCCCTTTCACCAACCGTTACTTCCAAAGCACCCACCACCTCTCTGCTGGGTTCGATAATTCACTGCAGTGGCCACACAGAACTCACAGATTGTGGGGTTTGTTAGGGAAACACCAGGCTACAATTTAAGTTCAGGTACAATACTCAGTCTCTTTCAGTCTCGCTCCCAGCAGTGCGTGTCACTCGCTGTCTCTCTCAGCAGCATGTGTCTCTCAGTGTCTCTTTCTCAGCAGCATGTTTCTCTCAGCAGCACATCATTCTCAGCCAGCAGGTAGAGAGACTCCTTCTGCCTCTTGGAGGGCTCTTTTGAGCCTGGCAGAGTGGGCAAACCAACCAATCATAACATCAGAATTCTAAGCACCTGAGAGAGAGTGAGCTTCCCAGAACATTCCTTTTTGCCGCTCTCAACAGAAATACCCCAGGTGGATAACTTTAACAACCAGAAGCTCCTAGTTGCTCATGGCAAATTCCACCATGGAGTTTATAAAGACTTATGGCTAGAAAAGCCATACCAGGTAATTTACTACACCGCATCTGCACAGTTGAATGGCTTTGTATAGTCACTGAAACACAGGTAAACATCTTTCTGGTATTCTCTGCTTTCAGCTAAGATTCAAAAGCAAAGCAGGTCGATGATGCAAAAGTTTTGTGCTCTGCTGCAAACCTAAAGGTTGGTGGTTTGAGCCCACCCAGTGGTGCTCCTGCAAAGATTACAGCCAAGAAAACCCCATGGAGCAGTTCTCTACTCCGTTGCCATGACTCAGAATCAACTCAGCAGCAACTGACTAACTAAAAGCAGCAAATAAATAGAATGCAGTGAGTCCAGTGAATGTCACTGTAGTTTATTGTGCAAAATTCAGAAAATACAGAAAAGCACAATGATAGTAAAAAAAATCAGCGAGAGCCCCACAACAATACCTCCTCTTTAGATTTTACTTGATATGTGAATTCACAAACCCCCCATTTATGCACACTTAGGTTTTGTTTTTCTTGACTGCAGAGCTGGAAAATATATGAATTCTCTCTCTAATGTTGAATTTTTATTTATTTGTTTACCTACTTTGTGGCAGAAATTATTTCATCCCTTTGCACTCAGTGAAGGTTCTAACGGTGAAGTGAGCGATTTTGGTGAAGCTAGCTACACACGGGTAAAGTAGTAGTAAGCTGTCAGGCCTCGTCTGCCCATCTTCATCTTGTTTTCATGTGAGCTCTGTGGGGAAGTTGTCAGGTTCTCTCTTCTCTCTCCATAGTGATCACACCTAAGTGTTGACCAAGGTTTAAACAAAGGAAATGTATGGGGTAGGGGATGAAGCAAGAGGGATCAGAAGTTTGTCTACCAAGGGGATTGGGTTCAAAGTTAAGTCTGGAGTCTGATTGGCACGAGGTTCTAACGAGAGATCAATAACCAGAGTACTTGCCCTCCCCGCCTTTTCCTTCTTCTCCCTCTCTCCTTGTCTCGTCTTTTTCTCTCTACTCTCGCCTTTCTCTTTCTGTCTCTCTGTTTCTATCCCCCTTTTCTTCCTCTGTCCCTCCTTTGCCTTTTCTTGTTTGAATAATGGCTCTCTGTTAAGGTTGCATTAGGAAAAGTAACAGGAAAATCTTACAATCTATTTCTACATTCGATTGCCTGGTTCTAGCCTCCTTTCTTCTTTCTTCCTCTACTTCCCGACTCCTGGTGGGTCTGCAGAAAATATTAGGAAAGGAGACCGATAAGGATGCTGAGCAGATCAATGAAAACAACCCTTTGGAGCCTGCATTTATAGGTCTGGGCTGTGGTAAGCACAATGAGAATGTAATTCATTGTCTTTGGGAGGTACATAAGGAAATCCAATCTTCTGCTGCCCTATTAACTGTTAATACCGATTGCCAGAGATCAATATTTGAGACCCTCACTAACTGACCATCTCAGGAAAGATGGAGACTTCTTTTTAGACCCCAAAAGTGAGGTATGTACTGAAGAACAGAGACAGAATGCAGATTGATAACCAAAGTACAGGTGTGGCAATTGATAAACTCCCATTTGGTGACACCTTAGCTCTGGAAAAGAAAGCTTTGTTTTGTAAACATCTGGGGGGAAAGAGTGGTTTTTTTTTTTTTTCCTCCCAAAGAAATAGATCCATGTATAACTGGATGCTCCCAGAGAACAGAGGGAGGATTAAAGCAATAAATACAGTGAGTTTTTATGATCCCTATAAGCAAAAACATACTTCAGTGATGATGGATGGTATAGAGAGTAGATTAGATTGCATGGAGGCTTTGTACTAACGTTGATGTTTGCAGTGCTTAAATATATCGTCTGCCTCTTCTAAATGCAGCTCATTTAGTGCCTTTATGTTATGAAGAAAATATCTGCACAATAAGCTGTTTTTTTCTTCCCCTGTCTCCATAGTTTAATATCATGCAACTGTTTATTAATAAGCTCCAAACCCCAAAGGAGTTCTCTAATCCTGTTCTAATATCAGACTAAATTTAATAAGATCCGTTCTTCTTCTCCCCACTGCATATGCCTCATTCATTCATTTATTCAACTAATATGTATTGAAGGACTCCAATGGTTGATAGGCACCAGGCTGGGCTTGGGGAATTCATTGTCGACACAAGATAGGGTTGGATTCAGCAGAAGAGGACAGACCAAGAGGAAAATGAGAGCAAAGGCACTGAACCAGGAATGTGACCAGGCATTTAAGGGTATATTGTCTCTCACACAGTCCTAGGGGAAATGTGACTAGAATGCTCCTTAGAAGCAGGCATGGTGAGACTTCAGCTTGTCTACTTACTTTGCATGCATCTTCGGGAAAGACCAGTTGGCTCGGGAAGGACATCACATTTGGAAAGGTAGAGGGGGTCAGTAAAAATGAGGAGGACCCCCTGACGAGACGGAGTGACACAATGGCTGCAACAGTGGACTCAAACATATGAACCAAAAATCATGAAGATGGCACAGAATCAGGCAACTTTTAAAAAATTTTTTATTGTGATTTGGGTGAACGTTTACAGAGCAAATTCATTTTCCATACAGCAGTTCAGACATTTCGTCTCATGACAATGACTGCAATTCCCCACAATGTAAGAGCTCTCTTCCCACTTTCACCCCATAGTTACCTCTTCCCTATGTCCTTCCCTCCCATGCACTTCTCCCACCCTGGCTGTCTTCCTGTGCAAAGACTGCCCTTCTGTTCTGCCACGATTGATCGCTCCAAGGAGTGTATCTACCTGATGTAAATGTTCACCTTATATACCTCTCTATTGTTTGGCTGAGGCCACAGGAATGAGTTCAGTTCCAGACCTGAAGGGCAGGTAAGGGCCATAGTCTCAGGGGTCTCACCAGGCTCTATCAGACCAGCAAACCTGGTCATTTTTTTATGGTTTTGAGTTTTGTTTCACATTGTTCCCCCACTCTATCTAGGATCTCCTGCTTCAGTTCCCTTCCGAGTGGTTGACCGTGGTAGGGATCAGGCACCATTTTGTTCTGGAATACATATGAGTGCCATGAGTCTGAGGAGTCTCTACTGTAATTAGCAACACCAGCCACGTTGCTTCTCTGTTTACTGATTTTATGATGTTGAGAGAGATCAGAGTTGAGTACACTTGAAAAAGATGGAACGGGAGAATTGTCTCCTGGGATTACAGAGGTGAACACCTCGCAGTTTTCTCATTTTGCCAAGCCCCCTTGGCATTGTTGAAATTTTTGGAGGGTGTGCTATGTTCCTTTGAGGCAAACATAACTCTTGTTCAGGTGACCAGAAACAGGCAACAGCTCAATTGAGTTCTAGATGCAGGACAAGATAGCTCGCTGATGGTGAGGTCAAAGAGGAGGAAAACTCTTCAGAGAGAAAGAAAGCCTGAAGGCTTCTCTTCAGACAAAGGCCTGACCCGGCCTCTCACACTTGAAAGAATGCCCGATTTCAAAGGCACAGTGCCAAAGGGACGCAAGGCAGACAGCGGAAGCCGTGTGAAAAGAGGGCTTGCGTTTGAAGTGGAGTGTTTGAGGACTTGATAGAGTTAGGGATGGAATGGTGAAACCCAAACCATGTATTTTAATCATAGAAATTCTCATTGAGATTATTTCTGTCAGGAATATGAGGACGTATGGGTTTTCGTCTCCAACATTACCTCTCTCTCCCCACCTACATCCCATGCCTCTCCCTGTCCCTCAATCCCCTGCCCTTCTTTTCTTCCTGAATCCTTCCTTCCTCCCTCCTTCCCTGCATTCCTCCCCTCCTCCTCCTCAGATCCAGATGTGCTAAAGATCCAACCTTTGCCACCTTCATCCACCAGCTCAGTACAATCTTGTGTATGTTGTATTGTTCATGCTGATTTAGATCTTTATAGACCCATCTTTATGAAGAGTTATGATTTCTTAATGACCTCAAGGCAGCAGAGCCCAGAAAATTTTGAAGCTCAATCTTGGATGTCTCTTTATTTGACCATCTGTCCATCCATCCATCTGTCCATCCATCCATCTTCCCATCTTCCTTCCCTCCTTTCTTAAATTCATCCATCCACCCACCCATCCAACCACCCTGTTCATATTAAGTGCAACAGCATTTCTTTGCTTAATCACTTCACCTCAACGTTCTTATCAGTGAAATTAGAACAACTGTCTCAGCGCTCATAGTTGGGAACCAGCAAACATAATGTATATATCTAAAAAGGAAACGTCACCACATTCGCTGGTAATTACACTCTTTTCTCTTTTCGTATTCTTCCTATGAACGTCATCATGTATGTATGTGTGGTCAGTATTTGGCAGCAGGGAGGGTGGAAGGGGTGAATAAATGATCTTGACTTAGAGCGAAGGCTTTAATTTCCCCCTTAACTCAAGATGTCTGTTGGAAATCACACCGGCCTTTGTTGTTGTTACGTACCGTCGAGTCGGACCTGACTCATAGCAACCCCTCCTTGGGTTACTGAGGCAGTATCACTATGGAAGTAGATTGCCCAACCTTCCTTCCTAGGAGTGGCTGGTGGGTTTGAACCGCCAGCCTTCTGGTTAGCAGTCAAGTGCCTTAGGCATTATGCTACCAGAGCTCCTAGACAGGCCTTTAACGAAGATCCAAAACAAAAAGCAGAGAACAATCTTGGTTTCTATAAAAGAAACTTTGCTCCACAGTGGTTGTTCTAAGAACAAGTTAAATCTTGAAGCATTTGAGAGAGATACTTGGTATAATAAGATAGCTACCTGATTTTCTTGTCCAAGAGCATGGCATGTTGTTGTTTTTAGTGCTGACCCACCAGCTCTGACTTGCTGTGACCCTGTGCATATCTGAACAAAACACTGCCTGGTCCTCTTGGCCTAGGGTGCTTCATAAGAGAGGACCGGATCAAAATCGTTTTTTATATCAGTGTTTCTTTAGCTTCTTTTTCATGTTCTCTTGACTGTACACTTTTTTTTTAAGTTTGTATTTTTAAGGGAAAATGAATATTTTAAGAAGAGAAATAGTCAGAGTCGGTTTATGCTTGTTGGGAGAAGAGTATGTGTTAAATTGGTTCTCTGTGTAAACAGATATATTCTTGACATGGGAGGTCATTCAAGTGCAGCATCTTTCTGCTTTATGGATGACGCCTCTTCTTTCTTCCCGCTACTTTGTTTTACTTGTAGAAGCTGAAACAGGGACTGGCCATCTGTATATCTGTTTCAGCCAAATCCGCCATTCAGATAATGTACATTTCACAACTTAACTCAACTTTGAGATCACTTTTCCCCACTGAAAGATCATTTAGCCAGAAACAGAGAGTATATTCTGAGACCCCCAATAAGTTGATGGGCAGTGTGAAGGGTCACTGGTTACATGGTGAGTATAAATGTGTGACCGGGGCCTGTGCTTATATATGAAGGACCCTGTGGCTCAGGGGTGTGGCTGGGACCCCAGGAGGTGGATGAGATCGCCACATTTCTGACATGAATAATTGGAAGCAGAAATGATTGGTGGCCACTTTGTTGGAAACAAATACATGACATGTTGTTGAAATGAAATAGACAGTTGGGATCCTATGGACCTAACATTAGGATGAGGATTTTTCTTTTATAGACATGAATGCTGAAACCTGAGAGCCAGAATGTGACAAGACTGCCTCGTTTTTGTGGGTCTCATAAGCTTTCTGCTTTTGGCATGTGTAGTCACTACTTTTCTGTCACTCTGTATTAGGAATCTGACCTCCTAAACACCCAATGAGTTTTCCTTCTCTGACAGGTTTCTGCCTTGCACAGGTTCCAACTCTCGCAGCTTTTACTTTAACAAAAATGCAAAACCTTGCTCCCCTACCAAGAAGAATAATCCGGCTCCCATTCTGTATTGCAATCTGGCTGAAATGATTTCTTTTCTTCTAAGCCACAACTTGGCTATGAGGACGTGCACCACTTCCTCATCTGGGAAATGGTGATAATAATAGTAGATAGTTCGTCGCATTGGAGTGAGAGTTGCGTTAATGTGTGTAAAAGACTTAGGACAATGTATGACGCTATCAGGAGCTGCTGGAATTGGCCGCTCGCTCATGGCTCTCCATGAATCATGCTGGCCAGTCCTGTGTCTTTCTTCCCATCCCTGTGTGTTGGGCCATTGAGACCCGCAAGGGTTTCATTGTCTGACTTTCTGAAGTGGATCACTGGGACTTTCTTCCTGGTCCGTCGTAGTGTGGAAGTTCTGCAGAAACCAGTTCAGCAACATACATGCCTCCACTGACATACACACAGGTGGCCACTGTGTTTGAGGTGCATTGGGTGGGAATTGAATCCCAGTCGCTGATGGAAAATGAGAATTCTGCCACTGAACCAGCACTACACTCCAGAGTCTAAAACCTGTTGCCTTTGAGTGGATTCTGACTCATGCCAGCCCCATGTGCTCCAGAGTAGGACTGTTTTGTAGGATTTTTTTGGCTGCCATCTTAATGGAAGCCGTTTGCCAGGCCTGTCTTCCGTGGAGCTGCTTCATGAGTTCGAACCACCAACCTTTAGGTTAGAAGCCAACTGTAAACTGTTTGCACCACCTAGCACACTGTAAATGCTCTGTAGTGTTGGCTGTTGGTTTTGGTTATTATGCTGTGGGGCGAAGCTCTCTGCAATAACCTTATAAGACCTGCTCTTCTTACAACCCTTTTGCTTGACCTTTTGCAAACTGTCTTCAGATTTGACCTCAAAGCTAGCAGTTCAATATACTTTGATGCTTGCTTCAGTCTCTGCTCCTGGCGTTTTAAACAGAAACCCTCCACACGATCATGTTGCTAGGCAATACAGAATCAGCATCAATGTTAGCGATCATTTGATGGCAAGTAACTTAAATCCACTCTTATTATCTTAAGACAAGAAAGTATCTTGGAAAGATTCAGAGCTATTTCCCAGAACTCGAGGGCAGAGAGTTCAATCATCAAACCCAAGGGGAGAAAGTTCAATCAGTTCCTCGTGATGAACTAAAACCAGAAAGAAAAAAGTCAGCCCGAGCAGAGGTTACTTGCTGTTTCCATCATTGCCTGGAATCTATGTCTGCTTCTTCCTGTGGTTTTTCTTTCACTTTGCCTCTGTCTCTACTTTTGTCTTTTGCATATGGCACATGGACAAGAATGGCCGCTCTGAATCTTAGCCAGTAGAACCCAGCAGACTGAAACACAATCAGTGACTTCATTTAAAGTTGCTGAGGGTGGAACCTGGCCAGGCTAGCTGTTTCTGGCAGTCACCCCTAGTGACTAATCCACTAAACAAGTGGGGTAGGTTTCTAGTACCTAATTCACTTGGCAATGCATACAGGAGTGGGTTCTCTGAGAAGAAAGCCCCTGAGTGGTACAAATCGTTAATGTGTTGCTAACTCAAAAGTTGGGAGTTCAGGGCCACCCAGATCTACTTTAAAAAATCCAGCCATTGAGAACCTTCTGGTTGTACTTCACTGAAAGTGAAAAGGAAGCGAGGGAGGAAAGGAGGAAAGAGGAAGGAAGGGAGAGAAAGAGGGAAGGAGGAGGGAGGGAGCGAGGGAAGGAAAACCCTAGGGAGCACAGTTATACTCTAACACAAATGGGGTTGCTGTGAATTGGAGTCAGCTTGACAGCAAATGTTTTTCTCAAACGAGGGCTTGTAACAAGGGCAGGGAAGGTGGCTAATAGACCCACTATTAACAGCTGATCGATGGGTCAAGAAACCAGTATGCCAGGTTATCAAACTGATCTGTCCAAGGAAGTAGGTGATGCAGAACATGTTCTCCATAGCTTCACAGGATGGGACTGGGTCAATAGGAGTAAGTGACAAGAGGTCAGTCTTCAAGTCCGAAGGAGGATATTTCTGAAAATAAAGGGTTTACTGGGAAGGTCATCATTGACCTCTCTCTAGTCTGCTCCACACCATCCCTATTAGCTTGACGTCTCTGGAGCAGCAGCAAGGCAAGAGCACAAGGGAGGTAGAGGCTGCCATGCTCACTGACCCAAATGCCAACTCAGAGATTGAATTTCAGTGGAATCGCCCAAGCCAGGCTACCCTTCCACACAGTGAGGGCAATAAGGAAGAGGAAGTCAATGTAGGTGTGTTAGCACCTAATTTCGTTTTTCTAGAGTGGAGCTCTGGTAGCATAGTGCCTAAGGCACTTCACTGCTAACCAGAAGGCTGGCGGTTCAAACCCACTAGCCACTCCTTGGAAGGAAGATGGAGCAATCTGCTTCTGTAGTGATACTGTCTCGGAAACCCAAGGAGGGGTTGCTATGAGTCGGGTCCGACTCGATGGCACATAACAACAACAACAACAGAGTGGAGTGTGTCAGGAAGAGAAATGGCAGACATATTACTTGTCCAAGCCTTTATCCACAGTCAGCCTCCTCTCTCTTTCTCTGACATACCTTATAATTTTCCATCCAGTACCTACCTTGTTGATCATACTGTGTCCTCCAGTGATGACCCCCTAAACTCCAACCCAAGTCCTCCCCACATTGGAACTTCCAAGGTCACCTTTCACTCCATGGCTTGTCCAACCATATGTTTTATTTTCAAGAGGTTGTATTCATCAGGGTGCCATTAACATTGGGGGGAGGATCTGTCACCAGGGCAATCAGGAGCACAGTGTGCATATTGCTCCTTGGTGGATGTCTCCTTCCTTCTTGAGTGGTTTCCAATTGTGTCTTTGATTCACTCCACTTATGTGGCCACTGGGATGTAGATGTTTGGCAGCCTCCCTGTCCATAACTTGTCTGTCTTTATGGAGGTTTACTGGCTGAGTCGGGGCTCTCCAAAGCCCCACTAATTTATGACCTTTCATTTCTGCCAACATGACACATGTAATATCTCCAAGCATATTTAACTGCATGATTATACCTCTATAAACCCTCTAACATTTTATTTCTGTATTATGCATCCTAATACATCCCCTCCACTAGTAAAAATACTTTTCCCTTCTGATCAGTAGCACTCATTAATAATGAGCTCGTCATCACTAAAGGTATTCCAGTTACATGTTCATCTCTCTGCTGGGATGTTGCAGAAGCTGTGCTTGCATTATGGAGAGCTTGCAATAGATGACCTATACATTCTTTAAAAAGCTCAGGCTCTAGGTTTATTCCACATCTATAACTTTCCCCCCACACATGTAATTTTAGATACCATGGATCTGTAGAAAGGAAGACATCTGGAGAATTCCAAGTGCAAGCATTGGTGCGAAATGTCTCCATGGAGTTTTCCATAGTCTTCCCCCTACCTCCTCGAAGTCATCCCCAGCTGGCCCAAACAGTTAAGTGCTTGGCCACTAACTGAAAGGTTGGAGGTTCAAGGCCACACAGAAGAAAAGCCTGGTGATCTACTTCCGAAAAATCAGCCACTGAAAACCCCACAGAGCACGGTTCTACTCTGACCCACATGGGGCCGCCTTGAGTCAGAACTGACTTCATGACCATTGGTTTTTACTTCCATAAAATTACTTAGAATTAGTGAAGAGTTCCATTAAATTTATCGTTGGTGCCATGCTACATGCAATTGACTAAGTGACCAGTCTGGTGAGCACATCCCTTCCTGCATGTTCTTTTCCCCCAGCTAGAATACACACAAGCCTCAACTTGTGAACTACGTGCTCCTGGATTTGACCTTGAGCAGCCATTTCCAAACCTGACTGGATCCATCTCCTAGGGTTGTTGTAACAAAGTGCATGAAGTCGGCTGGGCATAAAGTTGAACACTGTATCGTCCCACCATGCTGGACGCTGGGAGTTGGAGTCCAGGCTGTTAGCCGTGTTGACTCCTGAGGCCTCTGAGAGGGAGACTCTGTCCCATGCCTCTCTCTGAGCTTCTGAGGAGGGCAAGTCATCCTTGTTCCTTTGCTTGCCCATGCATCTGCCTCTGTTGTCACATGGCCATTCATCCTCTGTCTGGCTTTGTCTCTCTGTCTGTTCTCCTCCATGCAGATGGCTTGAAGACCCACCTAGCTCTGGTATGGCCTCTGTGAACCTATAACATCCGCAAAGACCTTATTTCCAAACAAGGCCATGTTCACAGGTACTGGGGATTAGGACTTCACCATATCTTTCATGGGGATGCACTTCAATCCATAACAATGACCTTGTATTTGAGAATCACACGTGCACCATGGACATACACGCACACACACACTACACTCTTACACACAACAAACATCTCTGGGCCTAAGACATGGAGAGTCTGAGTCAGCAGCCCTGGAGTAGAGTCTAGCCTAAATAACCCGGCCTTACCGCCTTCAAGAATTCCAACTCCTGGTGACCCTGTGTGTGTCAGGGTAGAATCGTGCTCCCGACGGTTTTCTTGGCTGTTATCTTTATGGAAGTAGATTCCCAGGCCTTTCTTCTGTGGTGCCTCTTGGGGGGGGGGGCTTTAAGATATACATGAAAACAAAACAAAACAAAACAAAAAGGAACCAACCGAGAAGCAGACCTGCCCACGTGAGTCTCTCTGGATGCCCAGGCATGTTGAGGAGCCCTGCCCAAGGGTCTGCCACCCCTGTGCTGGGGGCTGTGGCTTCAGGGTGGCAAACTCTCTTTATAAAAGGGTGGGCATTGTGTTTCATGGGCTGGCTTCCACTGTCGGGATCGAAAATGGTTTCCCAGTCTCTCCTCCTACTGCTTTTGCCTTCTCCCTCACTGGCTGTGTCCTCAGTTCATTGCTCCAGCATCTCCTCAACCAGCTCAGAAACATCCAGCGGGGTGTCAGCAGCTACAGGTCAAAACCCTCCAGCTGGCCGGGAAAAGCTGCCAAACTTTTGTTTCTTCTCATGGTCGGGAGATAACACAGTGTGGTTGCAAGAACTCGCTTTTGGTTCTGGCTCCTCCATTGTACCCTGGGACCTGTAGGCCCACTGTGTTCCAGGCAGTGCCCATGAGTCATCACATGTGATGTTTATCACAGTCCTGCGGGATGGAGTTGTCCATTTTACAGTTGAAAAACTGAGACTCTAACACAACTTCCGTAGAAGTCTCTGTAAGACCTTGGTTCTAAATTTCCATGCTGGGTTGTCTGCATCATCTAGGGCTTCTCCAGCATGATCGGCTGCCCCCCAATGTTGACAGAAGGATAATTGGGATGATGTACTAGGCAAGGGACATGGTTCCCATGTCTTCCTTTCATGGCCATACGAAGAGTTACAATCTAGAAGTTGGTCCCCAACTTTTAGAGGAATGGGAAGTGGAAAGCACTAATTAAAAACATTCCATCGCTAGAGTGGGAGAACAATGTGGAACAAAACTCAAAATCATTAAAAAAAAAGGACCAGGTTTACTGGTCTGATTGAGCCTGATGGAACCACTGTGACTATGGCCCTTAGCTGCCCTTCAGGTCTGGAATTGAACCCACTCCTGTGGCTTCCAGCCAGATGAAAGATAGGCAGAGGAGTTGAACATTTACCTGAGGTAGATACACTCCTTGGAGAGAACAATCATGGGAGAATAGAAGGGCTGTGTATGCACAGGGAGACAGCCCAGGGGGCAGGAGTGCATGGAGGGAAGGGCACAGGAAAGAGAAACTATGGGAGGAAGTGGGAGGAATTATGGGAAATTGTAGTCAATGTCATGAGACAAAGTGTATGTGAGCTGCTGTATGGAAAGTGAATTTGCTCTGTAAACTTTGACCGAAATCACAATTTAAAAAAAAGAAAAAAAACTTCCATCGCTTAGACTGCACACATCAGCTATGGTTGCAAACGTAGACACGCAGTAGCAAAAGCATTTATTCAAATGAAATGTCGCTGAATTAGAACAGAGGGCAGTGGTCTCCTTCCACATGGAGACCCAGCTTCGATTCCTGGCCCATGCACCTGACATGCAGCCACTACCCGTCTGTCCAAGGAGGCTTGCGTGTTGCTGTGATGCTGAGCAGGTTTCTGCGGTGCTTCCAGGGTCACATGAACCAGGAAGAAAGGCCTGGCAATCTTTCTGAAAATCAGCCAGCATTAACTCCAGGGGGCAACTCAGTGGCACCTAATAGCAAGAATAAAATTAGAAGCTACTGGGAAATATGACTGCAACCAATAAGAAGGTTAGTCACGGTTTGTTAAAAATTTCGTCAGTACATGGTTGAGGAATGGATGCCATTTTAATCCTCCGTTCTAAAAATGTACGTGGAACATACGATTTCAGCCGGCAGCAGCATGTCAGGATTTAGAATCTCAGGAGAGCAGCCGAGAAGGGCAGGTGAGTCTCAGAAATAGATGCATGGCGGGAAATGGCCATGGGTGCCCCATGCCGAGCACTGGCCTTTGACCAAGTGTCCTCCAGGATGTGAAGGATGCCAGCTGAGGTTGGCCATATGGTCCTCTGAGCATCCCTCCCTTCCGTCCTCCGCTCAGGGCTGGAGACACGGGCTTTTCTGAATCTTTGGAAGAAGGTAATTGCTTTCGGCGGAACCGGCTGAGCTTGACCCCTGACTTCCATCAGCCTGCATTAGGAAATGAAGTATCAGCCGTGGTCCTGCTGGCGTTCGGGAGGGAAAAGGAGAGTGAGGAAGAGTGGAGCCTGAACCATCACCATGGCGCGGCTTAAATGTCAGGTTCTGCAATTTACAAGCGATCGAGCTTCGTGGGAAATGTGATAGAAAAGTCATTCTCACCCCTCCACCCGGGGTTATAAAATTGAACATGTCATGAATTCCCTGCATTGCTACGTTCAAGGTGCTTTGGTGAGACATGTGACAAAAGGAGCCCCTTATGTCTTTGAGTCTTGCCCAGAGGGCACGTGGGCCCAAAGCGTGCACACAGGGCAGGCTGCCTTTCAGGCTCCCCGGTTCACGTTGGTGCTGTACCCTTTCAAGTCAGTACCTTCGGAGACAACCTGTGCGTCATGCACACATTTTGTTACCAGCAAGAGTGAAAAGAGATTGAAAATCTGAAAACACAGCGAATGCCTGGTTAGTTAACTCTCAGGTTTCATTGAGAATAAAATGGAAGTAAATCACTGATAGTAGTTGGGGCACCTGTGTGGGGGTGGGGTGGGGGTGGGGTGGGTGCCGCTGCGTCATCTCCTTGCGAGCCCACACGACAGAGTAGAACTGCCCCGTGGGGTTTTTCAGGCTGTCATCTTTATGGGAGTAGGCCGTCAGGTCTTGGTCCCGTGAACATGGATTTTACGCAGCTTAATGTTAAATAAAGGAGCCCCCGTGGCACAGTGGCTAAGTGTTGGGCTCCTGATCCAAAAGGGTCAGTGGTTCAAACCCACCAGTGACTCCATGGGAGAAAAGACCTCCTGGTGATCAGATCTTGTAAAACTCCCCCCTCCTCAAAACAACCAACCGCTGCCATCAAGTTGAATATGACTCATGGCGACCCCCATTGGGTTTCCAAGGTGGTAAATCTTTATGGAAGTAGATTGCCTCCACTTCTTTCTGAGGAGTGGCTGGTCGGTTTGAACCACTCACCTGTAGTTAGCGGTCAAATGCCTTAGGCACCGCACCACCAGAGTCCTTCTCGTAAAGATGACAGCCTAGGCAACCTGGACAGCCTAGGCCGTGTCATATGAGGTCTCCAGGGGTCAGATCCTCTTGACAGCACCCAACAACAATATTAAATCACAACCGGAATGTTCCTTAGCCATGAGGATGGTGAAACGTGGACTCGCTTGCTTTGGACGTGGCGTCAGGAAAGGGCAGTCACTAGTAAAGGCCGTCCTGTTTGGTGGAGGGCAGGTGAGAGCAAGGGAGGCTCAGTGAGGTGAACTGCCCTCACAGCCACAGTGCTGGGCTCGAGCGTCTCAAAGGCGTTTCAGTCTGTTCCACGTCAGGTCTCCGGGAGTCCGGGCCTCAATGATAACTAACAACAACCACGTTAAGTATAACAGCCGAGCTGTTTTGATGAAATATGTTGGCAGAGCTTTCTTTTCTGTTCAGTCTTTCCCGAAGCTACAGCCTCAGCGTCCCTGGAGGATTCTTTCTCCACAGATGAGATCGCCTGCAAAAGGTGGACAGCCAAAGGCTAAATCCATTAAAACCAATGGGAGAAAGAGCTGCTATTTGCTTAGGAAGGGAAAAAAATAAAAATAAACAGCTCATTACCTAGAACAAACTGGCTGCTGCAGGATTAAGAAATTGACAGTTAACGTTCAATTAGCTCAGCCTGCTGAACACATAAAGGAGAGGTTTCAGGACCTGCACACAACTGTACACACGGTTATTGTTCCGTCAATTGGGGAAAATTTATGATTGTAAATGCCAATACTTGGACGGTATCCACCTACACATCTTATGAATAGATCAACTGTGTTCATTTTACAGGGGAAATACAGTCTTTCTATCAAATTTGCCATGATTTCTTTGTCTTTTATTCCCATAGTTCAATTACTTGGAATTTCTCTGTTTAGGCTCTTCGTTCATTTTTCCTCCATGAATAATTGCCTTGAGGAAGCAGTGCTCCATACAGACGTCAGGCTATCCTTCTCATAGGTGGGCTTTTCCTTTGGCTCTGAGTTTTTACACACCTGCCTGCAGGTCTAGCACATCCTCTTGGGCAGCTGAGGAGTGGCCGTCTTCAGCAACTGTCGTGATACTCTTGTCTGTAAGGGGGCAGGGGAAGTTTTGTTTCTTATTGACTTATCCTCCATTTAGAATAGTGTCTGTACCCAGTGGGCACTCAGTAATCACACTTAAGGGAAGGAAGGGAGGGAGGGAGGGAAAGAGGAAAGGTAGGACCAAGGGAGCAAAGGAGAAAGGGAGGGAGGGAGGAAGGGAGGAAAAGGAGGGAGAAATGGAGAAAAGGGGGGGCAAGGGGGGGAAGATGGGGAGGAAGAGGGAGAAGGAAGTGAGGAAGAAGGGGAGGGGGAGTGGAGGGAGGGAGACGGAGAGGGAGTGAGGAAGGAAGGGAGGGGGAAGAGAGGAGGGGAAGAGAGGAGGAACCATTGGGCCGCCTTAAACTGGGACGGTTGACGTGCCAGCAGAGTGCATCACTGAAAGAACAGAAACAAGAAACAGGATTCTTTTGGCAGTCTGTTTCATCAAAGTATTCTATCTTGGGAATTCTGTCTGGGAAATTTCAAGGTCATGTAAATACTCCTGAACCTTGATTATTTTAAGAGTTTAGTGAAAATGCCAATGTAAGAATGAGGGTGTGGCTATAATCTTTAACTAATTAAATATTAAAAAATCTACTTTTATAATTCAGATTCCATGGAAGAGAATTTTTTTTTTTAAATCTTATAGGATTGTTGTTAACAAACTTTCCTTTTTGTTAGAAAATGTGATTTCCCTATTCATTATGTTAAACATTTCCATAACTAATCATTTCAGAGAGGAACAAATTGTACAAAGAGGTGTCATGATTACTGGGGGATTTTGAGTAAATTTTCTATTTCGATTCCTTCAAAGTATCCAAATCCATCAGGAGAACAATTTCAAGTTAGACATGGAATGGGAGCTAAAAATTATAGTGGTTATTAACACATGACATTGAGGGATCTAAAAGATTCCAAGAAATCCAAGTGTTATTCCACATAAATCAGCCAAACACAGTTGCAAACACAGTTTAATATTGTTCAGCAAAATTGGGCATTTATGAGGATAAGCATAGGCCAACATTTCATGGTTCCTAGGACATACTCAATACTAGATTACAACAATGTGTGACCAGAAGTCATCCTCTTTTCTAGATTAACTCTGCTCAGATAAATCAACACCAAACCCAACAAAACCCATGGCTGTTGGGTCAATTCAAACTCACAGTGCCTCTAGAGGACAGAGTACAACTGCCCTATAGGATTTCCAAGGCTGTAATTGTCACAGGAGCTCTGGTGGCCTAGTGGATAAGGCACTTGACTCCTAACTGAAAGGTCAGCTGTTGGAACCCACCAGCTGCTCTGTGGAAGAAAGATGGGGCGATACTTCTATAAAGATTTACAGTTTTGGAAACCCAAAGGGGGTTGCTATGAGCTGGAAATGCCTCGATGGTAGTGAGTCTGGTTTGGTTTTGAAATCTGCATGGTAGCAAACCCACTGCTGTTAAGTTGATTCTGACTCACTGCATCCCCAGAGGACAGAGTGGAGCTGTCCATTGGGTTTCCAAGGCTGTAATGTCTAGCCTTATCTTCCCCTGTTGTAGCACCTAGTGGGTTCGAACCACAGACTTTTCCGTTAACAACCAACTGCTTAGTCACTGTGCCACGAGGTTTCCTTTAAACCAACACAGAACTCTACAAATCAGTTTGGAGAAGCATCTGGCTTTGGAGGGGCAAATTCATGGAGACTTTTGGCCATATATGGTACAACACAGTTCTGACCTTTCGTTGAGCATTGCAATTCAGGGGTGTGTGTGTGTGTGTGTGTATTTGCCCTTATTTACCACATATCACCACAACAGCAGCCCTGGAATTTTATGTTTTCCCTCAAATGTTCAGAACACAGCACAATGTCAAACTGAATTATTGTGTTTTCATCTTGTTCCTTTGATTTTGATTATCCGGTTCTTTCTCTACTGTAGCCATTAGATTGCAAGGGATTACCAATACGTTCATTTGCTGAAGTGAAGTGTGACCCTCGCATACAGGGGCAGGATGTATGAAACATATCTTATTTCAATATAAATAAATGAATGCTTCCTTTGGTAAACTAACTAACTCGCTATTTAGTTCAGGGTTAAAAAAAAAGAAAAAAGACATACTTAAAAATCTATTGTATTCTCCTGTTAAAGCCTGACATATTTATGGATGCTTCTTAGTCACATTTTGTGACTGATGATAATGAGTCAGAACCTAACCGGCTAAACCACTGCTATTGAGTCAATTCCAACTCACAGCGCCCCTAGAGGACAGAGTAGAACTGCCCATAGGGTTTTCAAGGCTGTAAATATCCAGAGAAGCAAAGCCCAAACCACACCCACTGCTGTGGAGTGGATTCTGACCCACAGCGCCCCTAGAGGACAGAGCAGAACTGCCCTTACAGGGTTTCCAAGGCTGTCAATCTCTATGGAGGCAGATTGCTTCATCTTTCTCCCATGGAGCACCTGGTTGCGTTCAAACCACCAACCTTTTGGTTAGCAGCCCAATGCTTTAATCACAGCAGCACCAGAGCTCCTTTTGGTCAGAATCTACTCTTAGCTTGTTTCTTGACCGGTGTTTAGAATCCTCAGGATGGAGGGAAGTTGACTGCGAGGTGAAAATGGAGTTCTCGGCGCTCCATATCAACACCTGCACTGGATCCCAGGGCTGAAGATGAACCACTCCAGCATGTGGGTTTAGGGAAAATTGATGCTGATAAACAAGTGGGATTCCCCTAAATGTCTGGGCTGTGTCATGGGCCCCTGGGACAACGCGGCACTGCCTTTCCTTCTATGGATTGTTGCTGCTGCATCAGAGCCAGCTCGTCCGTGTACCAGGAGGCAACTCGAGAGACAGCAGAAGGGAGTGCCCATCTTCAAGACCACTTGGCACCTTCCCACCTAGGAGGCTCCTCTCCAGGGCTGTTTCTGACAGCGTTCACTGTGATCCATAAGGTTCCCATGGCTGTTTGCAGAAATACATTGACAGGCCTTTCTTCCTGGTCTTAGCTTGAAGTATTCGTGTCTCCTTAACACAATTCAGCCATAGTCCTGGAAGGAGCGTGGAGACCTTCTAATCTGTCCTCCTGCCCCTTAGACAGAAACGAGCTCTAACTATCCCAAATAACCCTGTTCATTCTGTTCATGCACTTCGCAGGCGCTGTGCAGAGTTCTCGGACACAATCTCATTTAAACGTCATGACGAAGGAGGTATAGTGACTGCTCCCATTTCATGTCCTGTGTCTCAGAATCCTTAACCTGAGGAAGATATATATATGTAAAAAAAAAAACAAACTCACTGCTGTCAAGTTGGATGCAACTCAGAGTGACCCTTCCTTGGCTTTCCAAGGCAGTATCTCTACGGAAGTAGATTGCCCAATCTTCCTTCTAAGGAGTGGCTGGTGTATTTGAACTGCCAGCCTTCTGGTTAGCAGTCAAGTGCTTTAGGCACTACTCCACCAGAGCTTCCAGGAATCTTTGTAGTTCTTCCATTATCCGTTGTGGTGCAGGGAATTGCATGGTCTGGCTCCTCCAGCTGTGGTCTTTGTGACTCCCAGCAAATGACTGGGTGGGACTATGCAAATGTGAGGTGCTTGTGGCCCACCAAGGGGATTGGATAGCTTGCTAATCATGTATATAAGGTACAGGGCACTCTTGTGGGGGTTGGACCATGCAAATAAGGTATATGGAACCCTAACATGGGGATTGGTCAGTTTGGCCATCTAACTAGGCTTAAAAGGAGCCATGCTAGGGGTGGAAAAGAGGGTATCTCATTGCTATCAAGAGAGAAGAGGAGCCAGGAGTGGGGGGTGTCCTTGACCTGAGATCCCTGCACTGAGACAGCAGAGAGACAGCAGCAGTAGCAGCAGCAGCAGAACTAAGAGACCAGCATGAGACAGAGTGGCGGGCTTGCCAGCCTACAAAGAGAGAAAGCTGAATGTCTTTGGGCAGGAGACTTCCTGGCGGAGTGGGGTGCACCTATCAGCAGAGCTCAAAGAGCTTCATAATGCTGGTCCACGGAGGGTAGAGGCCAGGCCAGAGAGAAGCATTCCTGTGTCCAGGCTGAGAAGAAGCAGTCCCAATTGAGGAACTGTATCCTGAGTTGTAACCTGTTCCTTCCCTAAAAATCCCCATCATGATGGGTATTGCCTGTGAGTTCTGTGTGGCCATTGCAACAAATTATTGAACCCAGAAGAGAAGTAGAGATGCCATGGGAGGGATGGCTGGTGTCAGAACTGGCAGAATTGGCAACATGCCTGGCCTTTGCCTCAAAGGAATCCGCCTCAGGCTGTTAATGTTGTCCTGGATCCTGCTTCCCCCTTGTGAAGTTAGCGGAGGTCAGGGGCCACCGCCACACACTTTTTGCATCCATGAACAAGAACACGACTTTAGCCTTCCTGTCTTCCTGTTCCAACACACAGGTCCCAATTCAGAGAGGCCGGTCCATGGACAAGGCCATAGTAAAGACCCTTATACTGATGACAGTGGGTCAGACGACAGGGTCATCTAAAGTCTTATTGGTGGAGGTACAAAAAGCAAGGCCATCGGGCCACAGCCAGGGGATGGGGAAGTAATGAACCCACAGTGAGTGGGCTGTGTCATTGAAGCACAAAGGGAAAGTGGAGACAGGTAGGCAGGTCCCTTGCCTGTCCACGAACCCAGTCCGATTGCTAAGGTTGCTGGCATCTGCGGGTCCCTGTCATCCAAGATTGACAGCCAATATCAAGCAGGTCTGCAAGTGCAGACTCAGCGCCCAGCAAATTTAATTTTATTTACAGCCTTGTAAACCCGAATTGGTAATTCTCTGTGGTGTCCTTTAGTGGGGGAAGCAAAACAGAGATGACTGCTTTAAATACCTTTCAGGGCCCGACGGAGGTGGAGACGCAGAGTCTTGCTGTGGGCCCTGCTGCAGCCCTCCGCTGGCAATTCAGAGATGAGTGGACGCCACGGGGCTGCAGTTGACATGGCAACTTGGCCAGTAGAAGCCACTGTCTAGAACGTTTATTGCTTTAGGTGTTATAAACCAAACCGCATCTTTCAAAGGTCAGTGTGGTTTATACTAAGTAAGTAGCAGTCTGGGCCGAGCTTACTTATTATCCTTCAAATCAGAAAAGTAATGTTGTCTCCTGGCAAAGAATTGGGAAATGAGAAAGAAGAGAAGCGCTTGTGAGCACCTCGTCTCCACGGTCCGTGACTAGGTATTTGCTGTCCTTGCCTTGGGGTTCGCCTTGGGGGTGGCGAGTCCTTGTCATCCACTCCCTCTCTTTTCCTCAAAGCACAGTGTTTAGTGATGAGTGATGTTTAGGACTATGTTTGGAATGGATTTATAGGAAAGGAACTGCACTCATTAGAAGAGGCAACTCATACACTGAGGTTAGGAGGAAAATCATCAGCGGGAAGCTGGAGTTGTTCGTGCTCAAAGCATCATTTTCATGCCTGGGCAGGGGCTGTTTTGTTCAGTGGGGACCAGAGGGAGATGCTCCTGCCTCCTTTAATCCTACAAGTGCCATGGGCTGTGTTTGATTATTAAGCAGGGAAAAAAAAAAAAAAAATGCTCCCCAGAGTTGGAGGGTCTGAACAGACCAGAATCACACTTTTGGAGACAAGGAGACAGACTGATGTGATGAAAGCTGTGGTTAGGTGCTTGAGTCATTGCAACTCATAATGATTCCAGTGACACAGCAGAACTGTCCCATAGGGTTTTCTAAGCTGTAACATTTACGTAAGCAGATCACCAGGCCTTTAGCCTATGAAGCTGCTACCAGCAACGGAAGAAAGATGAGACGGGCTGCTTCTGTAAAGATTACAGCTTTGCAAACCCTATGGGGCAGTTCTGCTCTGTCCGACAAGGTTGCTATGAGTCAGAATTGACTCAGCGGCAGTAGGTTTTAAGACAGCTCTGGCCCGTACTCTCTTGGGGGTTATGTTGCCACAAGCCACCATGGTATGACAAACTGATAGTTGGGTGGTGGCTGTTGACATTACCACTATTAAATCCACTTTCTAGTACTATGCTAGATAGCTTGGGCTGTGGAGCCAGACTGCCTGGGGTTGAGTCCTAACTCTGCTGTGTGACCTTACACAAGTTCCCTAACCTCTCTGATGGTCCGTGAGATAGGGCTTGCTCGGAGGACACTGAGACAATGCATGCGAAGGGGCAGCAACGATGCTAAGCACATAGCAAGTGTTCAGCAAATGGACACTCTTATTGGTGGTGACGTCACAGTTGTTTTACGAATGGAGGGTGAACATTGCCCTGCCATTTTCCTCCTGGTCTTCTGTCATCCTGGCATTTCCAGTCCTTCAAGTTTGTTGCACTCTTAGAAGTTGTCTATTCTGTGGCAGTTAGGACCAATTGAAAAACTGAGTGAGATTGTTGTTGTTGTTAAGTGCCGTCGAGTCGTTTCTGACTCATAGCGACCCCATGCACAGCAGAACGAAACACTGCCCGATCCTGCGCCAGCCCCACAATCCCTGCTATACTTGAGCCCA
>NW_006921648.1:4976770-5024244 GCF_000298275.1 Orycteropus afer afer
GCTCCCGGGGACCAAGCACAAGCCTGCCCGTGCTTACCTTGCTCCCGGAGACCCGGTCCCTCTCGGGAGGGTAACAAGGGAAAGTTTTCAGTGCAGATCAGTGAGTAAGCACAAGCCCGCCTGTGCTTACCTTGCTCCCGGAGACCCGGTCCTTCTCGGGAGGCTAACAAGGGAAAGTGTTCAGTGCAGATCAGTGAGGAAGCACAAGCCTGCCCGTGCTTACCTTACTCCCGGGGACCCGGTCCCTCTCGGGAGGTTAACAAGGGAAAGTGTTCAGTGCAGATCAGTGAGGAAGCACAAGCCCGCCTGTGCTTACCTTGCTCCCAGAGACCCGGTCCCTCTTGGGAGGGTAACAAGGGAAAGTGTTCAGTGCAGATCAGTGAGTGTGATAGATCCTGTTAATATTGCAGGGATGTTGTCTTTCCCATCATCCCTGATCCTGATTAATTTATCCGCCCACAGAGAGTGCTTTTCATATATGCTTGTGTTGCATAGCTAATGAACTGGCATCAAAACCCTTTCCAAATTGTGTTTTCATTGTAACTTTTCAAGACTTCCTTCTATTCCAGAATGCTTCCTATGCCACTGAGGATTAACTTAGAATGCTCACGTGACTTGGTTGTTCTTTTTAAAACCCAGCTCCTGACTCCTAAGCCATATGTGATGGTGCTTAAAACCCCCTAACCATTCTCCAGGATTCTGGGGGAGAATTGAGTCCTAGCTAATGCTGTAAAGGAAAGGAAGAGGCATATGTTTTGCAGTCCGTGGGGAGATACATCCAAGGTGGAGACCTTGGGTTAATGCCCTCAGTGACTAACTGAAAGGTTGCAGGTGTGAGGCCACCAGAGGCACCCTGGAAGAAAGGCCTGACAATGAACTTTGGAAAAATCGGCCACTGAAAAGCCCGTGGGGCACAGTTCACCTCTGACATGTGGGGGCATCATGCGTGGGTGTGGACTTGATGGCAGCCGGTTCTGGAGTTGATTTTAAATTACATGAAGAGATCAACAAAGACCGTGTCTGTTAGGCTTGGGAGGCAGCAGAGCAACACATGGAAACGCCGGTGCTGCCCATCCTCCTGGCGGCCCATGACCAGGGACTTTGCCGTCCTCTCTCGCTGCTGTGTGAGGTGGACTGACTACTGCAGGACACGGAGTTTGAATGAATGTGGGGCATGCTGTCCCTTTGCCCCGGGCATTTAAAAATAGACCATGGATCTCTCCTGGGGCGTCTTTTGGATACACTTTAGCAGACTGAGGAAGGCTAGTCCCTGGACAGATTCAACTCTGAAATGAAATGAAAGTTTAACAAGGGGAATCTAGCAGCTTAAAAGCACCTGGCCCTTTCGGCTCAGCCAAGATTACTCCTGGCTGGACAACTTTCCCAGACAGGCTGGGCAGTGTCCTTCTCCCCCACCACCATCGCTGAAGTAACTGGTGGTTTTTTCTCTCTCAGAAGGTTATGTTCAGATAGATTTAACCTGGTTGTTTTTTCTTTTTTTCTTCTTCTTCACACTAGGATGTGTTTAAGGACCCCTGGTGGTGTCCTAGTCAAATCACTTGACTACTAAATCACTTGACTGCTTCATAGTTGGCAGTTCAAACCCACCAGCCACTCCGCAGGAGAAAAGCTGTGGCAGTCTGCTACCATAAAGATTTCCAGCCTTGGAAACCCTCTGGGGCAGTTCTCCCCTGTCCTATAGGGGTCACTATGAGTCAGAGTCGACTTGATGGCAGTGGGTTTGGATTTCGGTGAGGCTACCTCTGGGTGAAGATGAGAGGTTTTTGTTTGTCTCTCCTTTTTTAAAAAAACTGGAAGCTCTGGTGGCGTGTTGCCTAAGGCATTTGACTGCTAACCCGAAGGCTGGTGGCTCAAACCCACCAGCCACTCCTTGAAAGGAAGATGGGGCCATCTACTTCTGTAGAGATACTGCTTGGGAAACCCAAGGAGGGGTTGTTATGAGTCGGAATTGACTTGACGGCAGTATTTTAAGATCCTTGGGTGCAGTTTGAGTTGGACTAGGAACCCAACGGGGAGGTTCACACTAAGCCAGCAGTGCTGCAGAAGAATGGGCTGGCAATCCACTTCCACGAAGGTCACAGGCAAGCAACCCCGACGGAGCAGTCCTGCTCCAAGACACGTACAGTTGCCATGAGTCAAAGTCAACTCAACAGCAGCTGGCTTGGGCTTTTTTTTTTTTTTCCCCCAGGTGGCACAAATGGTGTGCACTCTTGTCTACCAACCAAAAGGTTGGTGGTTCAAACCAACCAGTAGTACTGCAGAAGAAAGCCCTATCAATCTGCTTCTGAAAATTTACAGCCAAGAAAACTCTCACGGAGCTCAGTTCCACTCTGTCACACATGGGGCCACCATAGCAGGGGGTGGATTGCTTGATGGCAAAGGGTTTGGGTTTTATGGTTTGAGCTGAGTATTTTAGAGACCAGGCCGTTTGCTGCTCTCTGCTGCCCCCTGTTGCTCGTGAATGGGAACAGCTGGCTTCCCAAGGAAGATGATTCTTAAAATAACCATTGCAAAGAGCTTCATGTGAGGTTGAACACTGGGTTCCTGGCATCGTGCGAGGTTGACTGATCTGTGAAAGTGACTTTTAAATGAAAGCTGAGCTAAATGACGAAAAAGGCACCTAGCAACAGCAGAGGCCCCGGGGTGAATGGGACACGCAAAGAGAAAGAGAGCTGGGAACTAAGAGTCCCTGTTTCTACTCGGCCTGCTCCGCTCCTCCCATCGCTGCTGCCTGAGTCCTAGGGGCTTGTAATTGGTCCCTGGGGTTGAATTCAGTTAGACACATTCTCTGAGTCCCAGTACTTGCCGAGTCCTGCGCTGGAATGAATGAATGGCTAAGCTTTTGAGTTCCAGAGTCAGACCAGGACTTTGAATAGGATTTGAATACATCGCTTACCTTCTCCAAGCCTCAATGTCTACACCTGTGAAATGGGGATTCTGTCATTCCTCTCATTAGCTGAGGTCAAGTCACCCTGACTCACAGTGACCCCATACACAGTGGTCCTGCACCATTACCGTGATTGGTTGCCAATTGGACTGCTGGGGCCCAGAGACTTTCCGTTGGTTGTTCTTTTGGGGAGTTGATGGCCAGGCCTTTCTTCCTAGTCTGTGTTAGTCAGGAAGTTCTGCTGAAACCAGTTCAGCACCGTAGAACGCACAAGCCTCCAGTGACGGCCGGGTGGTGACCATACACACGATGCGTTGGCAGGACATTGAACCTGGGTCTCCTGCCCGGTCAGCGAAAATTCACCACCAAATCAGCAAGGATTTCCAAAGGGGGATTGTGGCAGCACTCAACTCAGAGGTTGTCCTGGGACGTGAATGAGATCACTGTGGGATTTAGCATTGGTTGGCAGTTACTAATGCCAGTTCCTTGTGAAGCACTTTCTTTCTACTATCTCCTTAACTTTCACAACATCCTAGGAGCTATGTTCAGTGAACATCCTCATTTTACAAGTAAAAAACCAGAAGTCTCCAAAGATTAGGTTGTATGTTCAAGGTTAAGCATCTTATATGCCAGGAGGGTTTCTTTGTTTTTTGCTGAAGACAACAGAAAGCCCACTAAGGTGGCTTCCATTAGACAGCCATTCTTATCTCCCATGGCTCCGGAAGGTGAATGCTTTCAATACTGCCTAATTGGGAAGTGCAGTGATATTGGCAAGAGTCCTTGGTGCTTTGCAGCTTTTCAACACCCCGTTCTTGGCATGTAGGTCCTCGGAATTGCCCCATCATGATGCTGAGTGGTTACTCCAGCCCACGGCATCATCTCACACAGCAACATCAGAGATAGCTGCCCGGCCTGACACATCATCTCATATAGCTGCACTCAAAAGGCAGCAAAGATACTTTTTCTTCCTCCCTTTTCTTAAATGAAGGGGAAACCTTTCTCAGAAGCCCTCAGCAAACACCCTCCTAATATCTTTGGCTGGGTTTTCATCCCATGCTGGTGTCTCCACCAACCACTGGCAATGGGGGAGTAGTTACCAGCTGTGTCTGGATTCGTCAACAGTGGTTCCCTGGAAGAGACCACTTCCTCCAAGCACATGAAGGGTGATGACTGAAATAGAAATGGGTCTGAGCCAGGAAGAAAGGACGTTCTGTGGGATGCCTACTTTCTTGGCTACCTTCTCAGTATCCCCCATACATCTGAGTCCAACAAGGGCTCACTCAGGATCACACAGTTTGGGCCAATAGATTGAATTCCAGGGATAGCAAAGATGTGGGCGCTTAACACAGAGCCCCTGGGTAGTGCAAATGGTAACTTGGCTGCTAACCCAAAGGTTGTGGGTTTGAGTCCTCCCAGCGGCATCTTGGAGCAAAGACCTGGTATTCTGCTTAGGAAAAATCAGCAGTTGAAACCCTATGGGGCCCAGCTCTCCTCTGACACACGTAGGACCAGCCTGAGTTGGACTTGACTGATGGGACGCAGGACTCGGCACATAGCAACCTCCCTCTGCAAGTCATGCAACAGAGCTGACGATGATAGTTCTCCAATCACTGTTCTCAGGAGGGTCACAGTCCAGTGTGGGAGACACAGATGTAGGCAGAGAATTGTCTTATAATGTGCAACATGCGGATGACGTGCTGGCGGTGCTATTTGATGCCATTGAGTCAATTCTGACTCACAGTGACCCCATGTAACAGAGTAGAACTGCCCCACAGGGTTTTCTAGGCTGTCATCTTCATGGGAGCAGACCACCAGATCTTTCTCCCACAGAGCCACTGGGTGGGTTTGAACCACTGAGCATTGTGTCACCACGGCTTCTGTGTAGGTGTAGCACAGACATGTATGGACACCAGAGGGCCGCTTGGGATGCTTATGTGCCTGGAGTGGGCTGTCTATGTCAGATTTTCTTTCAACCAGGTGTTGGGTCTTCCTTCTTCTCCTCTTTATTCTGGATCCTTAAAGTTCCAAGAACTCCTTCCACCCCCTCACCCCCTTTGCAGCCTCAGTTTATACTCACATCTTTAAGCTGAGGATCTGACCCTTTATGAGTTTCTTTGGAGGCTAGAGGGAAGAGGAAATCTTTCAAGGGAGCTTGGAGCATACTCCTATCTACTACGTTGACACCAATGTTTAGAAAGTGGGGGAAAACTCCGTAGTTCATAATGGTTAAGAGCCCCGCTGATGATGATGAGACTTGATACTTTGGTGAACTTGACAAGGTAATTAATTCTCCGGACTTGAGTTTCTTCATCTGTTGTTGTTGTTAGGTGCTGCTGGGCCAGCTCCAACTCATAGTGACCCTATGTACAAGAGAATGAAACACTGCCCAGTCCTGGGCCAGACTAACAATCCTTGCTATACCTGACCCATTGTTTGAATCACTGTGTCAATCCATCTCGTTGAAGGCTTTCTCCTTCTTCATCGATCCTCCACTCTACCAAGCATGATATCCTTCTCCAGGGAATGGTTCCTTCTGAGAACATGATCAAAGTAGGTAAGCATTCTGGCTGCACTTTTCCAGGACAGATTTGCTAGTTCTTCTGGCAGTACATGGTACCTTCAGTATTCCTCGCCAACACCACAACTCAAAAGCATCAACTCTTCTTCCATCTTCCTTATTCATTATCCAGTTTTCACATGCATATGAGGCAATTGAAAACACCCTGTGGGTTAGGCACACCTTAGTCTTCAAAGAGACACCTTTGCTCTTCAGCACTTTAAAGAGGTCTTTTGCAGCATATATACCCAGTGTAATACATAATCTGCTTTCTTGACTGCTGCTTCCATTGGTGTTGCTTGTGGAACCAAGTAATATTAAATCTTTCACAACTTCAATCTTTTCTCCATTTATCGTGATGCTGCTTATTGGTTCAGTTGTGAGGATTTTTATTTTCTTTATGTTGAGATGTAATTCATACTGCAGACTGTAGTCTTTAATCTTCATCAGTAAGCACTTCAAGTCATCTTCACTTTCAGCAAGCAAGGTTGTGTTCTCTACATATCTCAGATTGTTAATGAGTCTTCTTCCAATCCTGATGCCATGTTCTTCTTCATATAGTCCAGCTTCTCGGATTATTTGCTCAGCATACAGATTGAGTAAGTGGGGTTAAAGGAGACAACCTGCACACTCCTTTTCTGATTTTAAGCCGTGCAGTGTCCCTTTGTTCTGTTAGAATGACAGCCTTCTGGTCTATGTACAGGTTCCTCATGAGCACAGTGAAGTGTTCTGCAATTCCCATTCTTCTCAATGTTAACCATAATTTCTTATGACCCACATAATCGAATGCTTTTGCATAGTCAATAAAACACAAGTAAACATCTTTCTGGTAATTTTTGCTTTGAGCCCAGATCCATCTGACATCAGCAATGGATCCCTTGTTCCACATCCTCTTCTGAATCCAGCTTGCATTTGTGGAATTTCTCTGTCAATATACTGCTGCAGCCAGTTTTGAATTATCTTCAACAAGATTTTACTTGCATGTGATATTGATATTATTTGATAATTGCCACATTTTGTGGGATCACCTTTCTTTGGAATGGGTACAAGTATAGATCTCTTCCAGTCAGTTAGTCAGGTAGCTGTCTTCCAAATTTTTTAGCATAGATGAGTAAGTGCCTCCAGAGTGCCATCTATTTGTTGAAACATCTCAGTAGGTATTCCGTCAATTCCTGGATCTTGTTTTTCACCCATTCCTTCAGTGCAACTTTGACTCCTTCCTTCAATACCATTGGTTCTTGATCATATGCCACCTCCCAAAATGGATGAACATCAACCAATTCTTTTTGGTACAGTGACTCTGTATTCCTTCCATCTTCTTTTAATGTTCCTTGCATCATTCAATATTTTGCCCATAGAATCTTTCAGTATTGCAACTCGAGGCTTGAATTTTTTTGTTCTTTCAGCTTGAGAAATGCCAAGTGTGTTCTTCCCTTTTGGTTTTCTAATTCTAGGTCTTTGCACGTTTCATTATAATAATTGACTTTGTCTTCTTGAGCTGCTCTTTGAAATCTTCTGTTCAGCTCTTTTATCTTGTCATTTCTTCCATTTGCTTTAGCTACTCAAAAGCAAGTTTCAGATTTTCACATCCATTTTGGTCTTTTCTTCTTTTCCTGTCTTTTTAATGACCTTTTGCTTTCTTCTTGTATAATGTTCATGGTGTCATTCCACAATTCCTCTGGTTTTCAGTCATTGGTGTTCAATGCATCAAATATATTCTTCAGATGGTCTCTAAATTCAAGTGGGATATAATCAACGTCATATTTTGCCTCTCATGGACTTTTTAAAATTGTCTTCAACTTCAGCTTGAACTTGCATATGAGCAGTTGATGATCTGTTCCACAGTCAGCTCCTGGCCTTGTTTTAGCTGCAGATATTGAGCTTCTTCATCGTTCTTGCCACAGATGTAGTCAAACTGATTCCCGTGCACTCCATCTGGCCAAGTCCACATGTATAGTCATCATTTATGTTATTGACAAAGGTATTTGCAGTGAGTAAGTCATTGGTCTTGCAAAATTCTGTCATATGATCTCCAGTGTCATTTTTATCACCAAGGCCATATTTTCCAGCTACTGGTGATTCTTCTTTGTTTCTGACTTTTGCATTCCAATCACCAGTAATAATCAACACATCTTAATTGTATGTTTGGTCAATTTCAGACTGCAGGAGTTGGTAAAAATCTTCAATTTTTGTCTTTTGCTTTGGTGGTTGGTGTGTAATTTTGAATAATAGTCATATTGACTGGTCTTCCATATAGGTGTATGGATATTATCCTATCACTGACAGCATTGTACTTCAGGATAGATCTTGAAACATTTTTAAAAAATTTTTACTGTGATTTGGAGGAAAGTTTACAGAACAAATTAATTTTCCATACAGCAATTCACATACACTTTGTCTCAGGATGTTGACTGCAATTTCCCACAGTGTGACAAACAGCTCTCTTCCCACTTCGTCCCCACAGTTACCCCTTTCCTGTGTCTTCCCTCCCATGTACTCCTGCCTACAAGCTGTCTCCATGTGCACACACAGCCCTTCTATTCTCCCATGATGGATCTCTTCAAGGATTGTATCTACCTCATGTAAATGTTCAGCTCATATGCCTTTCTTTTGTTTGGCTGGAAGCCACAGGAGTGGAATTAATTCCAGACCTGGAGGGTAGCTAGGGAGCATAGTTTCAGGGGTTTCACCAGGCTCTATCAGACCAGCAAAGCTCGTCCTTTTATTTATTTATTTATTTTATGATTTTGAGTTTTGTTCCACATTGTTCTCCCACTGTATCCAGGATTTCCTACATAGATCCTCCTCCAAGTGGTTGACAGTGGTAGCTGGGCACCATCTAGTTCTTCTGGTCTCATAGTCAGATAGGCTGAGGATTGCATGGTGTGCCAGTCCCTTGGACTAATTGTTTCCATGTGTCTTTGGTTTTCTTCATTATTCTTTGCTGTGGGTGAGGAGAGACCCATGGTTGCATCTGGATGGCCATTTGCAAGCTTTTAGATCCCAGTCACTACTTGCCACAGTAGGATGTGCAACAGTGTTTTGGGTATTATGTTATGCCAATTGAGCTTGATGTCCCCTGCAACCATGGTCCCAAGCCCACAGTTCCAACTATTTGCTCCCCCCAGGTAGCTGGCTGTGGCCAAGAAATTACCACAAACTTGTCCCTTGTCGGCTCTACTACATACCTGGAAATTATTACAGAACATACAAATGCATGTGTAGAAACATTGTCTGCCAACCCAATACATGGTCATGGGCACACTCCTCCCTGCATAGACATAGCTAATTGTTCAGTCTGTCTCCCACTCTATCCACCCATATACCAAAGTTTTCATCACTGACAATGCAGTACTATATGTGCAGAAGGGTTTATTTTTGTTGTCTGTACCTCCCATGCACCTCTCTATGTCTTTCTCTTCCTCAATGCCACCATGTTGATCATTCACATTTGATACATTGCCCTCCCCTTCACCCAAATCAATACTTGTGTCTACCTATCTGACAGTGTTTCTTCCCCTCCCCTGCAGGGTTTCCAAGGCTGTCCATCTTCATGGAAGCACACTGCCTCATCTTTCTTTGGCAGAGCATCTAGTGGGTTCATACTGCCAACCTTTTGTTTAGCAGTGGAGTGCTCAATAACTGTGCCACCAGTGTCCCTCCTCCCCCATTACTATCATCTCTTTAAGACTTCTAGTCTTCAGAGCTCAAGGATCCCTTCGGATGGTTTCTTTATGAAAATAAAATAGCGACCTGGTGGCAATATAAGCCTGCTGTGACTATGCCCATGGCTATCTTCTGGGTCTTTAGAGTAGGTGTGGTGTTGGACACATCATGCTACATGCTTATGCATGAGAAGCATAGGCTTTTCTCATGATACATGTTGTCAGATGACACATCTGTGGGTTCCACAGGCAGGAAGCTTGAGACACTAGGTGACTAATTCATTCATTTTGACCTTGACTCATTTATTTGAGTTGAAGTAGCCAATGGCCTGATAATTGCTCTGAGATGCTATCTCAGTCTCTGCCATGTTGCTTGTGAGAGAGGAAAAAAGAGTGCAATACCAGTCAGAATTCATGGGCAGAGGTGGTTTCCTTCCCCCGGTCAGCCTGTCAGAACTCACTTTTATCCATAGCTTGCTTCATTCATTCATTCATTCACTCATTCAAGCATATCTGCAGACACAGGGCCAGGGACTGGGTAAGACTGGCGAATGATTCGCTTCCTTCCCGGCCCTTATGGCTATCCCTTGTCCATCTTCTAGGTCCCTGGGTGGCACACATGGCTTGTTCTCACTGCTAAAGGAAAGAGAGTGGCAGTTTGAACCCACCCAGTGGCACCTCTAAAGAAAGACCTGGTAATCTGCTTCTGTAAAGGTTATAGCCAAGAAAACCCTATGGAACACAGTTCTTCTCTCATGTACACGGGGTTGACATGAATTGGAGTCAGCTTGATGGCAGCAGGGTTGGTTTTTCGTTCATGTGTCTTCTTCCCCCATAGCCGTCACATCCAGTACCTGTTCAACTGGTAGACCTGTGGACTTAGATCATTCAAGTCCCCTAGCTGGTAAATTTGGGCTAAATTTCAGGCTCGGATCTGAGTTTTAGGGTACTTTTGGTTTATTCGTCTGACCATGCAAAGACAGGCAGTATGAATGACATTATGGGTGATTATGTGTGTGGGGTAGGTGTTAGGCCCTATAGATCGTGATTTAAATTCTACCTTCCTCAAGCTGAGAAGCTCTGGTAGCACAGTAGTTAAGGCATTTGGCTACTAACCAAAATGTGGGAAGTTAGAATCCACCAGCTGTCCTGTGGGAGAAAGATGAGGCAGTCTGCTTCTGTAAAGATTGACAGCCTTGGAAACTCTATGGGATGGCTCTACTCTGTCATCTAGGGGCGCTGTAAGTCAGAATCAACTCCACAGCAGTGGGTTTGATTTGGGCTTTGCTTCCATGAAGACTGACAGCCTTGGAGACCCTGTGGGGCTGTTCCACTCTGTCCTTTAGGGGCGCTGTGAGTTGATGGCAATGGATTTTTTTCCTCCCCCACCCCCCACCCCAAGCTGTGTTGCTTTGATCAAGACATTTACTTCCTCAGGATTTCTATTTCATCATTTGTAAGAGAGAAATTCTGATTCTTACCTAACAATAAACAAGTGTCTTCTCTGGAGCCATCAGCTGTGCTAAGAGCATGAAGATTGCTTTGTGTGTTTGCTCCTTGCCCAGCCCCATCAAGCCGGTGCTTCATCTTCCTCATGTCTGGATTCCACTGTCCGGACCTGCTCTACTGAGTGTCCAATTGACTTGAAAGTGTCCTGCAGAAAAGTTTTCTAGCTGTACCATCCAGTAGAGCTTGAAGCAGCGGCCTCCCAGCTAAGCAACGGTTGCCTTTCCTTTGGATTTCTCCTGAGCATCAACATGGAGCAAATGTTGACACTTTTGTGGCTGACAGCTAACATGGACAGAGCCTGTGTCATGTACTCTTATACTTGGTTTCCATACTCATGGTATCTGAACTCCTATCAGGGAGACCCAAAGAAAGATGGAGATGGAGTCTTTTTTTTTTTTTTTTAAAGACATTATTTTGTGATTTGGGTGCAAGTTTACAGAGCACATTATTTTCCCATTCAACACTTTGTACACAGTATGTTTTGTCCACTCGGTATAACAGTGCTCTTCTCCCTCCCTCCCTGGGTTCTCATTTCCATCTGTCCCTCTCTCTTGATCCTCCCTGCCTTCTGAGCTCTGCTTTTGGGAAAATGCCAACCTGGTGGTCCTGAGGAGCACAGTCGTCATGGGTGTCCTTGTTCACTTTATAGGCCTATTGCTAGACTGCAAGGTGATCCCTGGGGGTGGGTTGAGATCCAGATTTGAAGGGAGTCTAAGGACCATAGTCTCAGGGGTCCCACCAGTCTCTATCAGACCAGTAAGTCTGGTATTTTTATTATTTTTTTTTTGTTATGATTTTGAGTCTTGTTAAAAAAAAAACACGGAGTCTTGAAGGGCACCATCTTGTTTTGTTGGATTTATATAAATCTGTTCCCCGGGAATAAAGCTCAGAATGCAGGGAGGGGTAGGATAGAAGGACAAAAGGAAATGGGAAACACAAGGAGTAAGTGGAAAGAGCGCTATAACAGTGTAGGGACTGCAGTGAATGTCACAAAACAAAATGAACTGTTGAACTTTCACCCAACTCACAATTTAAAAACAGCAACAACATCTTTTTGTGTTGGATTTAAATATTTGTAAATCCATCCCATCACTTAGTACAAAAGAGACGTTCAGCAGGTGTTTATTAAACTAATTGTATAAGACTCCCTTAGGGTCATATTCCCTCAAGCACTGTTCAGTTGAATATAACACAGAAGAGGCAGTGGACCAACATTCATCTGGCTTAGCGGCTCTTAGGGACTGAATTGTGGTGCTGAAAATATGTGTTGAAGTCTTAACCCCTGTGACTATAACGATGACCCCATTTGGAAATAGTGGTTTTGCTTTTGTTTTGTTAATGACATCAAGTCACTGTTGAGTGGGCCCTAAACCCAATCATTCCTGAGTTACCAAAAGAGCAGAATAGACATAAACACACACACAAGAGGAAGCTGCTGTATGAAGACAGACACACATGACAGATGCATCTAGAAGCCCAGGAACTCCAAGAATTGCTGGAGAGTAGAAGGTGAAAGAGACAAAGAAGGACCTTAGCCTAGTCAGAGGAGCCTTGGTGGCAAAATGGATGCTACCAGAAAGGTCAGTGGTTCAAACCCACCAGGAGGCTCCACAGGGGATAGAGCTGGCGATCTGCTCCCATAGTGATTACAGCCAAGAAAATCCTATGGGGCAGTTCCACTCTGTCCTATAGGGTTGCTGAGCATTGGAATTGACTCAGTGGCACACAATAACAACCACAACAATCGTACTTTGAATTCACACTTCCAGCCTCCTGCATTGGGAGTAAATACATTCTGTTCTTTGAAGCCACTCACTTGTGTTATTTCTGTTACAACAGCACTAGGTACCTAACATGACATTTCTCCTCATAAAAGTCTTTTTGATAATAACTAGGGAGACCTGGGCATGTAAACTGAGTCGCAGAGCTGTAGCAACACAGTGTGCAAGGACAGCCCTGCGGGTGCCAAGCAGGTGTGCACCCAGTGGCAGTGCAGAGCAAAAGCTGTGGATGCCCAAAGTGCCCCAGAAGGAAGAGAGGCAAATTTGACAGAAATCCAATTTCTGTCACCAAAATTAGATTATGAGATGAAAGGTGAGATTTATGAGGATAGGTTCCGTCTCCCTAGGTATTAAACCTTTGGAACTGCTGCCAGGTGAGAAGTGGAAAATTTTTAGGGAAATTTCACTCCAGTGAAAAGACTTCTCCTCAGGCAAGAATTAAACCATGATCTGTCCATCTGTATTTTTTTGTGCACGTGAACACATGCACATGCATACTCAAGCTTGCGTCAACCAGAAAGTGCTCGTCTAACAGGACATCCTATGTATAAGACAGAGAGATGATAAAAGAAGTTTACAAAGCAACAGATTCCAACACTCACAAATGACCTTTGCTGACATGGCCTAGCCATTTTCCTCTGTGTATTTTCTTCTTGTTGGTTTTGGATGCCCTCCCATTGGCTCCACTTCACGGCAACCCTACAGAAAACAGAGTGAAACCTTGCCCGGTCCCACCCCATCTTCTTGATCCTCGGTATGTTTGAGTCCATTGCTGCGGTTCTGTGGTAGTACATCTCGTGGAAGGTTTCCCTCACATTCACTGACTCTCTACCTCACCCCACAGGATGTCCATTTCTAGTCTTTCTTGAAGACAGCTCCAAAGTAAGTGAGCTGAAGTCTCACCATCCTTTCTTCTGGGGCCATTCTGGTTGCATTTCTTCTCTTTGTTCCTTCTTCTGACAATCCACAGTCTATTCACTATTCTCTACCAACAGCACAATCCAAATGCATCACTTCTTCTGTCTTCCTTTGTCATTGCCCAGCTTTCATATTGGTGGGCCACAAGCACCTCACATTTTTTACATAGGCCCCCTCAGTCAGGAGGAGCTCTGGTGGCATAGTGCCTAAGGCATTTGACTGCTAACCAGAGGGCTAGAGGTTAGGGTTAAGCTTAGGGTTAGGATTAGGGCTATGGCTAGGATTTGGGTTAGGGTTAAGGCTAAAGTTGGGTTTAGGATCTACTTGCTTCTACAGAAAATAAAATCACACCCACCATTTAGGCAGTTTATATTCATTAAAGGATTTTTAATTTGCTTCATAAGTTGGGCCTTGTCTCTTTAGAACATTCACCCTGGTATTGCCATTGAGAAGGCCGAAAAGGAAATAGAAACCCAAGAGGAGTCGCTATGAGTCGGGTCCAACTCAGCAGCACATAAGAACAACACAACAACAAACTGGGACCCAATGACCTCGTCAGAGGCCTGATGTGCTCCCAATGTGCTTGCCATGGATGAGAAAGACCAACCACTCCCCTCTGGTAGCATCTTCTCATTTTATCATCCCCTAGATCGCCATTCCAAGGAAGAGGGACCGCTAAGCGTGTGATTTTGAGAAGAGGTCCACCATTTCATTCTCTTTGATCCCAGATGGCATTTCCCAGTAACGAGGAAGCACTTAGGCAAAGAGGGAAGGAGAAGTTGCTATATAAAACCCAAAACACTTGGACTCACTGAGTAAGACAGAATTAATCAGTGTATAAAATCAGCGAGCAAGGACAGACATGCTCTCTGGACACTAGGACACCAGCAGTAGCAAGCTTTCCATTTGAAGCTTGAAAGGAGTTATTTTGGGACAAATAAAAGAAAAGGGTACTTTTGAAGCAGGTAGGTTATAGTTAAGGGCTCTGGAGTTAAGCTACTTCTAATTTTGATTCCAGCTCTGCTATTCCATTTTAACAGTTTGAGATCATGTGCATAGCATCTTATCCTTTCCAAATCTGTTTCCCCATGTGAAATGGAAATAATGACAGCGTCTACCTGCATTAGATTCCTAGGGTTGCTGCAACACAGTGCCACACATTGGGTGACTTATAAGAACAGATCTATTGTTTCACAGTTCTGGACATTAGAAGTCCAAGTCAAAATGTTGGCTAGGATCTCAGTTCCAGGGTCCATGGTCCAGAGTTAAGGTAAGGGCAAGGGTTACAGTTAGGGCTAGAGCTAAATCTAGGTTAGGGTTAAGATTAGGGCTATGGCTAGGGTTTGGGTTAGGGTCAAGGCTAAGGTTGGATTTAGGATCCACTTCCTTCTACAGAAAATAAAATCACACCCTCCAAAGTCTCTGAGGGAAGATCCTTCCTTGTCGGTCCAAACTTCTGCTAGCCCTAGGCCTTTCTTGACTTGGAGATGTATCTTCACATGGCCATTCTTCCTCAATGTGTGTCTCTTCTCCTGTTTTATAAGGACGCTACTTATATTGGATTAGATCCACTCAAGTCCAATATAGTATTCGTTATAACCATGAATAAGAAAGACTGAAGAATAGTTGATGTTTTGAATTATGGTGCTGGCAAAGAATACTGAATATACTGTGGATTACTAGAAGAACACCCACATCTGTCTTGGAAGAAGTACGGCCAGAATGCTCCTTAGAAGGGAGGATGGCAAGACTTTATCTCATGTACTTTGGCCATGTTATCAATAGAGACCAGTCCTTGGAGAAGGACATCATGTTTGATAGTGCAGAGGTCAGTGAAAAAGGGGAGGATGCTCAACAAGATGGTTTGACATAGTGACTGCGACAATTGGCTTAAACATAGCAAGAGTTGTGAGGCTGCTGTTGGACTAGACAGTGTTTCATACTGTTGTACATGGGGTTGCTATGAGACAGAACCACCTAAGTGGCACCTAACAACAACAACGACACTATAGTAGGGGCTCATTTTGACTTAACTGGTAACACCTTCAAACAAGGCCGTGATCACAGGGTGCCAGGGGTTGGAACTTCAGTGAGTCTTTTTGGGAGAATGCTTCAATCCATAACACTATCTCATCATGTTGTGTGCACATTATATTAAATCACGAACACAAAGCTTCTAGTAGATTTATTGACACATAATGTTAGTGGTGTCAGTTACCCTTGAGGAGGCTCCAACAGGATGTAACATTGTCTGGTGCAGTGCCATCTTTATGGTCTTTGGTACGTTTGACCATTGTTGTGGCTCTTGTCTCAGTCTGTCTCACTGAGGGTTTCCCTTGTTTTCACTGACTCTACTTTACCAACATGATGTCTTTTTCTGGCAGTTGGCCTTTCCTGATGACATGTCCAAAGGTAGAGTCCATAAGTACTTTAGATACCATTATCCTCATCGTTACTAGAGATTATCAACAGAAATAGGGTTTAATGGGGTTTAAACAAACTCATATAGATTTGGATTCTTCTCAAAGTCAAACATTTAAAATACTTTTTAATGAAATGAATATATAAATAAATGAAGTCAAGACTGAATCGTTCATGCATTTCTGAGGGAAGTGGGAGGTGTTTAGAATGTATCAGCCATTTCTAAGAGGGATGTCAGGAGACACAGGCACCACACTCTTCCCACATATTGTGTCTGCACTCCTTATGTGGAGCTGACCATACGCTTGATGGGCCACCTTGCTGTTTAGACAGCTGCTAGAGTCTTCTTTTCACTCTTTCTCTCTTGTTTCCCTGGTTCTTAGACACAGAGGAAAAGGGCTGCAGCATTGGAAGCACAAGGAAGTTTCCATCTGCCATTCATTCTAAAGACAGGTACCACTAACAAGCTCTGATAGATCAAGCCAGTTCTTCTGCAAGGAACTTGGTACCAGCTATCACTTTACTCTTTTTACTTTGATTAGTCTTGCTCCAAACCTCTCTTCTGAAACTGAAAGGTGGTGGTGGTGGTGGTGGGGGCAGCAGCAAGGTAACACAGTAGAGACAGTCCAGGACCGAGTGAGGCAGAGGGACAGCTAATGACTCACCTGAGTTTGGGATCGTTACAGGGACTCTGATTCTCACAGCCACCCACATGCAAGCATTCCCTCAGTTAGTGAGAGTTTCCTTGTCTACCAGGAGTGCCATTTGCCTGACTCCGGGTGAGGTCTGGCCTCAGTTCTCTGCCTTCAGAGCCTGAGTCTCAGATCCCAGCCAACCAAGCATCATGGAGAAGGGTTCAAGAGAAGAAACCTGGCCTGCCCTCAAAGCCAGCCCTTTTCAGGATTTAAGAAGCTAGAGTGTAATGGAAACATCATCTTATGTCTCTTTGCTTTGACTCCGTGTTGCCATGGGAACAGAACATGGGTTTTTCATGGTAAACGACCTTGTCATTGCTTTTATATATGCTCTTAGTTATTGTGCTGAAGTTATTTATAACTTGATGGAAGGGAGTCCCAGGTGAGTGACATTGTTCTGCTTAATTGTTCCATGGGTGAAGGGAGAGACATTCTGCCCCAAAGAAAAGGAAAGAGGAGAAAGGAAAGAAAAACAAAACATAACAAAGTACTAGCAACTAAAAAACTATGAATAAATTCTCTTGAAAATCCTCTCCCAGATGCATGTTTGCATTATTTAGGACCATGAATACTCCACTGTGTTTGTGCTCAAATATATTTGGGGAGGTTCATGTAGCCATTAAACCTCACCAATCTATTTGAGCATAGACAGAGTGGAGTACACATGGGAGTCTGGTTTTTTGGATGTAGCCATTATAACATTTTCTCCACATCTCTTGAGGATGGGTAATTCCTTACACATCTTTGTAGAACTTCTACCTGTTGTTGTTATTAGGTGCTGTTGAGTCAGTTTTGACTCATGGTGAACCAATGCACAGCAGAATGAAACACTGCCCAGACCTGTGCCAGCCTCACAGTCCTTGCTGTGTCTGAGCCCATCATTGCAGTCCATCTCCTTGAAGGTCTTCCCCTTTTTTGCTGACCCTCTACTTTACCAAATGCTGCAAGGAGCTTGGTACCAGCCATCACTTTGCTCTTCTTACTTTGATTAGTCTTGCTCCAAACCTCTCTTCTGAAACTGAAAGGTGGGGGGGGGGGGCGGGCAGCGGGCAGCAGCAAGGTAACACAGCAGAGACAGTCCAGGAGCGAGTGAGGCAGAGGGACAGCTAATGACTCGCCTGAGTTTGGGATCGTTACAGGGACTCTGATTCTCACAGCCACCCACATGCAAGCATTTCCTCAGTTAGTGAGAGTTTCCTTGACTACCAGGAGTGGGCCACTTTGATTCAGAGCTGCCTCAATGGCACCTAACAACAAAACAATAATATATTGCCTTTGTTAGAACCTTTGGGAGAATCCATGGGTGGTGTGAATGGTTAACACACTCACCTGCTGACCAGGAGGTTGACGGTTCATGCCCACCTAGAGGCCCCTTGGAAGAAAGGCCTGGTGATCTACTTCTGTAAAATCAGCCATGGAAGACCCTGTGGAGCCCAGTTCTACCTTGATTCACATGGGGCCGCTGTGGGTGGGGTCATTGGGAGTGAAGCTGACTCAACAGAACTAGTTGGTGAGACCCTTTGTCATCAATACCCTCTGATTGCTGGGAAAACACAGATTCTGGGGCTCCACCCCCAGAATGTCTGCGTCACGAAGTCTGAAGTGGGCCTGGTGGTTCTGCATTTGTAGAAAGTTCCCAGTCTGCTACTGCTGAACAACCTTTGCTCAGAGTAGGGATGGTCTCTACTATTTTTCAAAGACAAAAGAAGCCCGTGTGTGTGTGTGTGTGTGTGTGTGTGTAGGGGAGGGCTGCTCACCATTTACTTTGTATTTCTTGTTGCCCTTCCTTGCCTGGAACCCCAGCTCTTTGCAAACTTTGCCTCATTAATCTTCCCTACCCTGAGGGGTCCTTGTGACGGACACTGGTACCTTTATTTCACAGATGGAGAGGCAGCACCCCGAGGGGCTGGGACAGACCCAAGGTCACCTAGCGTGTCGCTTGAATGAACCCAGAATAGAAACAGTGTCGCCTGCCACAAAGCCCTGCTCCTCGCACACCGGCGAACCTCTGAGCCTCCAAGCCCGCTAAGCCTCTTCTTGTCCTCTCCATCAGTGCCCACTTGTCCTGCCTCCAAAATTAGCTTTGTTTCCATAACCCCACCCTCAGGAGAACCAGGTTCAAGGTGAGCACTAAGCGCCTTTGGAGTTCCTTGTAACTTGTGCTCTGGAATGATACGAAGTCAAGAGCAATTAGCTACAGAAGCCTTAGGCCAGTGAAGGAGTTGCTTGGTTCTGAGTCTTGGCCACTGCGGGCAGTGCCGTGGAGGTCCTTCCTTCCTGTGTCATCTTGCCTGCAAGTCTTCAGGGCTTAGGCATTCCTTTCTGCTGACAGGCTAATCATTGGGGATCTTAATTACTCCTCCAAATGCTCAAACCCCAACTCAGACCAAAAGACTGGAGTCTGGGGGGGGTATAGCCCGAGCACCCCTCTTATTAACAACTTTTCAGGTGATCCTGCAGCAGACCCATCCTGGGGAGTACCTGAGGCAGAGGAAGGTGGATGGGGCCGTGGTGGTTCAGCAGTAGATTTCTTTCCTGTCTGTTCTGGCATTGGCTACCTGGCCAGTGCCTCTCATTCCCAGCCACCACCTGTTTGTCCATGGAGGCCTGTGAGTTGCTGGGATACTGAACAAGTCTGAGCAGAGCTTCCAAACTAAGGTGGAGTCGGAGGAGAGGCTTGGCCATCTATTTCTGAAAATCAGCCAATGAGAGTACTATGGATTGCAGCAGTTTGATACACGGCCGATTATAGGGTTGGGGAAGGACTGCCAGCCCTTTGTTCTGCTGTGCATGGCATCGTAATGTGTCAGTGCCGGCTGCATGGCAACTAACAGCAACAACAGCCCCTGTCCCTGGGACTTTGGTAAACATTTCGAGCCTCTACCACTGTCACTTTGGCTCTAGTGTCACTGGGGCTGGGCTGTGCTCCCCAGGGGCTGCATGCTGTAGTTCTGAGAGCTGGTGATTTAAATCAACAGTGATGACGGGCTGGTAGGCGGCTTCATGGTTCTTCCTCGGGCAGAGTATGTCTCTCCATCTGTTTGAGCGTCTGTCATTTTACGTGACTCCAACGGGCAATGGATTGAAGAGTTTAAATAACAGAAAATGCACTCGGTCCCTGTTTGCTGTTCTCCTCAGCCAGCATTCATCCAGTCAAATGGGAAAAATCCATTTGGCTCAGGCAAAATGGAAAATGCCTGATGTCAATGTTAGGACAGGTTCGAGGTGTGCCGTAGGTTTCTGGTCTGCTTTTCAGTTGGTTGTTGGTTGGGATATAGGTGAGGTCCTGGTGATGTCTAGAAGTGGGCCGTGGATGCAAGTCCTGGAGAACGTGACCTCTGATTGGAGGTCTATTTAGAGATGGAAGGGTTAGTTATCATGGGCTCTGTGGTTCTTAATTAAGAATTTCTTCAACTTGATTCTTAAGCACATTAACAAAACAAATAAAGACAAAACAGTCCCTAACTAACCACCCTGCATTCCCATGTCATCACCTGCACAGACAGGTGAGGTAACAACATCATCACCTGCACAGGCAGGTGATACAGAGCATCTTTTATGCTCCACAAGCATCTTTCAGTGGGAAGGAATTTGGAAGGTAAGGCTTGGGAGGACTATGGGTTGCAATTTTTTTTTTTTTTTAACGGCAGATTTGCATGTTTGGGATAGTCCAAGATAGTCAACTCTATGTTAATTGAAATTGGAGGCAGAGGAACGTTTTTTGCTGTATTCTAATATAATGCTTTGGTCTATCTAGGCTCATGTCCCTCCCTGCCCCCTCGTACACAAACCTTCCAGTAAAGGTACTTTGTTGTAAGCTGCATTCAAAGTTGAAAATCCTGTTTGGATTCATTCTATTTTCACATAGTAATGGCTACCAATTGAGTCCCTATTATAGATCCCACGTGTTGTGTGCTTTATCTATGTCAGTGTTCTGGTGACCCTATGGTACAGTGACTCCTACTGACTGTTTTTTAAATGAAGAGTCCAAGACTCAGAGAGATTAATGAACTGGCCCAAGTTACCAGAGCAAACGAATGGCTAGTTTAGATTCAACCATGGGTGGCCTGAATGATGACACTTGTGCTCTTACCACCCACTGTCTTAGGAAAGTTCCTTACGTGGTCCAAGACCAAGAATTCTCAAGGGTTCACTATCTGGCCAACCCTCCCTGCAGGTGCAAAGCGGCCTTCTGCTCAGAATGGCTAGCTTCATATTCTAAGGCATAGCATCCTTCTGAAGATCTTGAGGGCCAGACTTTGGAGCCATCCCCTTCCAAGGCAGCGTGACCTTGGCATAGCTCTGCAAACTCTCCTTGCCCATCTTCTTCTTCTGTAAAATGGACACAGTAATGACTTCCTAGCGGGGCCGTTACAGAAGTTCAAAGGGCGGATACCGATGACAACACCTGAAGTGTGCTGCATCTCCAGGCTGCACCGGCCCAGTTCTCAAAGCAGCCCCTTGGGGTCAGCAGTCCTCCGTCTCCACTGCACAGTAGTCTGGTGGATTGTCGTGGAAGTAATGGACCATCTGCCTGTGCAGGGTAGTCATAGCCTGAACCAAGACATTGTTAGCATCCACGTGTGAATTTGGGAGTCCAGATTTGCTGGTGCAAAAAGAGCTCTGGTGGCACAGTGGTTAAGTGCTTGGCTGCTGACTGAGAAGTCGGTGGTTCAAACTCACCATCTGCTCCATAGGAAAAAGATGGGGCATCTATTTCTGTAAAGATTTACAGCCTTAGAAACTCTCTGGGAACTGTTCTACTCTGTCCTCTAGGGGCACCGTGAGTCAAAGTCTATTCCTTGGCAGTGCACTTGGTTGGGGCTTTGATTCCGTGAAGTCCTACAGCCTAGGAAACCCTGTGGGGCAGTTCTGTTCTGTTCTGTAGGGTCATTATGAGTTGGAATTGACTCCCTGGCAACGGGTTTGGTCTTTGGGTCGTGCAAACAGTTGAGCACTCGTCTACTAGCCGAAACAGTTGAGCACTCGTCTACTAGCCGAACGGTTGGTGCGCCTTGGAAGACAAGCCTGGAGGTCTGCTTCCAAAAGACTGTTTCAAACCAAAAACCAAAACTAAACTCGCTGCCGTTGAGTCGATGTCACTCACAGCGACCCTTCCTTGGGTTTCTGAGGTGGTATCTCTATGGAAGTAGATTGCCCAGTCTTCCTTCTGAGGAGCGGCTGGTGGGTTTGAACTGCCAGCCTTCTGGTTAGCAGTCAAATGCCTTAGGCACTACACTGGAGCTCAGCTCTGCTCTGAGTCACATGGGGTCTCCATGAATCAACTGGAAGGCCACTAACAACATGTGTGAATTTGCTTTGGCTGTGAGGCAGCCTCTACAATGCATTCCTTTGTATGCAACTCTTTGTATTCTCTGCTCTTCACATTACTTTTATTGTCTCAGAACAAGCCCCTTTCTGACTCCAGTCCTGTACACAGACCATGGCCTCCCTTGGCCTCATCAGCAGGGCAGCCGCAACCGCTGGGCCAGGTCAGCCACTCGTAGGAGGTGAGAGCCTGACGGCCCCAGGAGCGAGTCCTCTGGAATGGGCAGCCTCTTGGAGGCCCAGCGTGGGAGCTGATTGCTTTGGCTCTGTAATGTTCTCTGAGAGCTTCCCATGTCTGATAATTAAGACCCAAGATGCTGTGACTGCTATTCTTGCTGTATTTTGTATCCTACATGCGTGGCGGAATGGCCTGCTTTCCTTTGCTCATAATTAAAGTGCTATTCTGAACAGCAGTGTGATTTTTGACCTGAAGGAGGTGAGTGTAATCTTACCCCTTCCAGCAAAAGGACGCATCCTGAAATGCATTGAGTTGAAGGCCTCCTGTGTCCCCTCCTCCTCTCCCTCCCCACTTCCTTCCCCTCTCTCTTCTCCCAGCATCCCTGCCCCCTCCCTTTCTCCCTCTCTCCCAGAAAGAAATGTGTTGAGACATCATTAGGGCTGCAGTAGGGTTTGTTAATTACTCTGAGACGTTAACTATAAAACTGTATCAACCTGGTTTTTTAATTATCTTGGGTGATGAGGCACTGTCCCTTTCAGCCTTATAAGGGGCATAATTTGGCAGAACACAAATCATCAGCTGTAGGTGAGCTGTTGGAGGGTGTCCTGGAAAAGTTCCTTTAGGCATCCTGGTAGAGAGTTTACGTGCAATTTCTCTGTAGACACCTGGGATCCCTCAAGACTCCCTCTCTCACCCTCTTCTCTGAGTCTCTCTCCTTTTTTCTTCCTCGCTTACCCCACACCTCTCTCTCTTCCTCTTCCTCTTCCTCTTCTCTCTCTCTCTTCTTCTCCCTTTTCCTGTCTCTCTCTTTCTCTTCTTCTCTCTTTCCCTCTCCTCCTACCCAGAAAGAAGAAATAAGCTCGACTTAGCCAGTCTACCACATTCATCTTTTATGGTAGATAAACTTCTCCCTTTTTGCTTTGCTCTGAATTGGGGGCACCTTTCCTCGTGATGCTGGACTTATCTTTTTCCTCACCCCTGGGATCCATTCTGCCTCTGTGATCTCAACCCATGGCCCTCTCCCCTCTCTTGCCCAACACCCTTCAGGATTTGGACACTCTGCTCCTCAGCCTGGCAGAATCTGGGTCATTTATTTTAGATCCAGGCGAATCTAGGGCTACTGCTTCCAGCTCAGGACCCTGGACTATGCGCTGGCCCGTCATATGCACAGTGTCCACCTTCGTGGACCTTTTACTTTGGGAGCCATAGGCTTTCTTTTTCCAGCATGTGGTACAGAACCATCTCTCTCCCCTGTTTGGTGTCTCTCTCACGCCATTTAAAATTGTCAGGAGGGCTCCTTCTATTGCCATGTCAGGAGGAGCCTTTGAAACTACAGTATAAAACCCATTTTCAAGAGCTAACTGACACCATCTTAGAAGTCAGGCAATGTCTACACCAAAACCCAAACCAAACCTACTGCCATCGAATTGATTCCACCTCATAACCACTCCCATTGGGTTTCCAAGACTATAAATCTTTACAGAAGTAGGTTGCCTCATCCTCCTCTTGTGGGGTCACTGGTGGGTTTGAACCACTGATCTTCTGGTTAGCAGCCAAATGCCTTACCCACAGTACCACCAGAGCTCCTTTGACAGTGTCTAAAGGATATTTTAAACTGCTTCATAGAGATGTCATTTAAATAAATTAAAAAATTCAATTACTTTTAGAAACTTTACAATCAAATTTTAGGACATTTCCATCACCCCAAGAAAGGTCCCTCCCCCATACCCATTTGTACTCAGTCTCTGTTCTCATGCTCAGCCCCACGTAGCCACCGATCTACTTTCTTCATAGCAGCCTTATTCATAATAGGCAAAAAGAATGTTGTTGTGTGCTGTCAAGTTGATGGCAACTCATAGTGACCCTATTGGACAGAGTAGATTGCCACATAGTGTTTCCAAGGCTGTAATATTTATAGGAGCAGAACAAGTATTTTCTCCTGAGGAGTGGCTAGTGATATTTGAACTTCTGATCTTGCAGTTAGCAGTCCAGCCCTTACAGAGTGGCCCTTTGCCCAAAACTGTAAACAATCTACATGCCCATCCATTCCACCAATGAATGGGTAAACGAAATTTGCTCTATCCAAACGAAAATATTCATATAATACAATATATGGTAAGAATTACATTCATGAATACATAGGAATAAGATTGCCTACATTTGTGGAAAGGGGTGATGGAGAAGCTCAATATCATCAGTAAAAACAAGGCTAGGAGCTGAATGTAAAACAGACCATCAGTTGTTCATATGCAAGTTCAAATTGAAGCTGAAGAAAATGAAAACAAGTCCATGAGAGCCAAAATATGACCCTGAGTATATCCCACCTGAATTTAGACATCATCTGGAGAATAGATTTGATGTATTGAACACTAATAACCAAAAACAAGACAAGTTGTGGGATGACATTAAGAGTGTCATACATGAAGAGAGCAAATTGTTGTTAAAAAGACAGGAAAGGAAGAAAAGACCAAAATGGCTGACAGAAGAGACTCTGAAGCTTGCTCTTGAATGGAGAGTAGTTAAAGCTAATAGAAGAAATGATGATATAAAATAGCTGAACAGAAGATTTGAAAGAGCAGCTCGAGAGGACAAAGTAAAGTATCATAATGAAATGTGCAAAGACCTGGAGTGTGAAAACCATGGTTGGCTTTTCTCAAGCTGAAAGAACTGGAAAAAAAAAAAAAAAAATTCAAGCCTCAAGTTGTAATATGGAAGGATTCTATGGGCAAAATATTGAATGATGCAGTAAGCATCAAAAGAAGATGGAAGGAATACACAGTCATTGTACCAAAAAGAGTTGGCCAAGGTTCATCCATTTCAGGAGGTGACATATGATCAAGAGCCAATGGTACTGAAAGAAGATGTCAAAGCTGCACTGGAGGAATTGGTGAAGAACAAGGCTCCAGGAATGGACAGAATACCCTCTGAGATGTTTCAGCAAATGGATGCAGCACTGGAGGTGCTTAGTCATTTATGCCAAGAAGATTGGAGGACAGCTACCTGGTCACCTGACTGGAGGAGATCCGTATTTGTGCCCATGCAAAGAAGGTGATCCAACAAAATGTGGAAATTATCAACCAATGTCATTAATATCACACTCAAGTAAAATTTTGCTGAAGGTACTCTAAAAAAAATGATTACAGCAGTATTTTGACAGGGAACTTCCAGAGACTCAAGCAGATTCAGAAGAGAATATGGAACGAAGGATATCATTGCTGATGTCAGATGGATCTTGGCTGAAAGCAAAGAATACCAGAAAGATGTTTACCTGTGTTATACTGATTATGCAAAGACATTTGACTGTGTGGATCATAACAGATTATGGGTAAAATTGCAAAGAATAAAATTCCAGAACACTCAATTGTGCTCATGAAGAACCTGTACATAGAGAAGGAGGCTGTCGTTCGAACAGAACAAGGGGATACTGCGTGGTTCAAAATCAGAAAGGGTATGTGGCAGGGTTTTATCCTTTCATTACACTTATTCAATCTGTATGCTGAGTAAATAATCTGAGAAGCTGGACTGTATGAAGAACATGGCACCAGGATTGGAGAAAGACTCATTAACAACCTTTGATATGCAGATGATACAACATTGCTTTCTGAAAATGAAGATAATTTGAAGCACTTACTGATGAAGATTTCAGGCTACAGTCTGCAGTATGGATTACACCTCAACACAAAGAAAACAAAAGTCCTCACAGCTGGACCCATAAGCAACATCATGATAAATGGAGGAAGAAAAGATTGAAGTTGTCAGGGATTTCATTTTACTTGGATCTACAGTCAACACCCAAGGAAGCAACAGTCAAGAAATCAGACATCATATTGCACTGGGCATATCTGCTGCAAAAAACCTCTTTAAAGTGCTAGGAAGCAAAAGTCTCACTTGAAGACTAAGGTGTGCCCAACCAAAGCCATGATATTTTCATTTGCCTTACATGTGTGTGAAAGTTGGACAGTGAATAAAGAAGATTGAACAAGAGTTGATGACTTTGAATTATGGTGTGGAGAAGAATACTGAAAGTACCATGGACTGTCAGAAAAATGAACAAATCTGTCCTGGAAGAAGTGCAGCTGTAATGCTCCTTGGAAGCGAGAATGGCCAGCCTTCTTCTCATGTACTTTGGTTATGCTGTCCAGAGGGACCATTCCCTGGAGAAAGATTTCATGCTTCTTAAAGTGGAGGGTCTGTGAAAAAGGGGAAGGCCTTCAATGAGATGCATTGACACAGTGGCTGCAATGATGGGCTCAAACATAGCAAGGATTGTAAGGATGGCACACAACGGGGTAGTGTTTCTTTCTGTTGTACTTGGGGTCATTAGGAGTCTGAGTTGACTCAATGACACCTAACAGTAATAACAACAACATCCATGCAACAGAAACAAAATTCATAGAATTCATTCATAGAAATGATTCAGCCAAAACAGATGCAAACAAACAAAAAACAGAATTCATGCTTAGCATTCAGCTGTGAACTGAAAGGTTGAGGCTGTGAACTCACCCAGTTGTCCTGTGGGGGAAAGACCTGGCGATATGCTGTAAAGACCATAGTCAAGAATTCTCTATAAGGTGGTTCTACTTGTCACATGGGATCACTATGAGTCAGGATGGACTTGCAGGTGCCTACCACCACCACACCCACCATGTTAAGTGAATGAAGTCAGATGCACCAGACCAAATGCTGAAGGATTCAACTTTTAGGAAATTTCAGAAAAGATAAATAAATCTGATGTCGATTTTGATTGTGGTTTCCCAGTAAAACAAACAAATGAAAACCACTGCCATCAAGTTGATTCTGACTCATAATGACCCAATGTGACAGAGTAGAACTGTTCCGTAGAATTTCCAAGGCTGTCATCTTTGTAGGAGGTCATCAGGTCTTTTCTTCCACGCAGCAGCTGGTGGGTTCAAACTGCCCACCTTTTGGTTAGCAGCCCAGCACTTAACCATCAAGCCACCAGGGCTCGCTTCCATTAGGCAAACACACCTCCAATTTCTGCTCCAGAAACTAAAGTATGCTCGTGACTTGGGTCCTGGGGCTAATTTTCTTTAAAACTAACAGCTGATCTTTCACTTCCTACCTTTGCTTGGCCATTTGTCTGCTGAGGGGAGACATCAGATATTACAGAAAAGATTAGTGCTTTGCTGGAGTCATATTCAAAAGAGAAACCGTCCGATGTTTGATCACACCTCTCCCTCTCTGCACCTTGTCTACAGCCTGTTTGGGACCATCCTCCACCATGTTGGTGAACATCTATAGGCTCTGTTGGAGCTGGTGGCAGGCAAGATTGTTTATGCTGATCATTAGTTTTGAGCATAAGCCATTTGTAATGCACAACTCATCTATTGTTAAAAGGTACTTGGCACCATCCATATAGACCATGACTCAAACCAGGACATCATAGTCCAGAAAGGACACATATAATCAGAATTATGTTCATCAGAATTATCACAAAATCCACATTTCCATCATTGAAGACAATACCACCTTCACCTATTTAAGGTTGGCATCTTGAGGAGCGGTGGGGAGTGCTGATGCCAACAAAACACAGACAGAACCCCCCCCCCCGAAATTTTGTGTCCTGTCTTTTAGAAACGGGCAGGCAAATGTCTTCAAAACGCCCATGGTTATTGTCCTTTTCTAAAATTTAATTATTATTATTATTTTTTATTTTTTGCTGTTGTTGAGAATACACACAGCAAAACATACAGCAGTTCAACCATTTCTCCGTGTACCATTCAGTGACGCTGGCTACAACCTTCAAGTTGTGTAACCATTTCTCCCCTCCTTTTCTGAATTATTCCTGTCCCGTTAACATAAACTCTCTGCCTTCTAAGATTCCTAACTAATCTTTCAAGTTGCTATAAATCCTAACCCCTGTACCTGTGGTTATAATACCATTTGGGAAGAAGTTTTCTTACTTATGTTAATGAGACAGTATTGGCATAGGGTATGTCTTAAATCAATTTCTTTTGAGATACGTTGTTGTGGTTAAGTGCCATCAAGTCGATTCCAACTCACAGAGAGCCTGTGTAAACAAAACACAACGCTGCCAGTTCTTATGCCGTCCTCAAAATCATTGGCATGTTTGAGGTCACTGTTGCAGCCACTGTGTCAATCCACCTTATTGAGGGTCTTCCTCATTTTTGCTGATATCTATGAAGAATGACGTCCTTCTCCAGGGACTTTGTCCCTCCTGATAACATGTCCAAAGCATGCGAGATGAAGTTTTACCATCCTTACTTCTAAGGAACATTCTCTTTGTTTTTCTTCCAAGACAAACCTGTTCATTCTTCTGGCAGTCCATGGTGTATTCAGTATTCCTCTCCAACACCCCAGTTCAAAGGCATCAATTCTTCTTCAGTCTTCCTAATTCATTGCCTGGCATTCACGTGCATATGAGAAGATTGAAAATACCATGGCTTGCATTGGGCACACCTTAGTCCTCAAAGTGAGGACTTTGCTTTTTAACCCATTAAAGAGGTCTTTGCAGCAGAATTGTCCATGCACCCCATCGTTTGATTTCTTGACTGCTGCTTCCATGGGTGTATACCATGGATCCAAGTAAAATGAAATCCTTGATTTCAGTCTTTTCTCTGTTTATCACGATGCTGCTTATTGGTCCAGTTGTGAAGATTTTTCTTTTCTTGTGTTGAGGTGTAATCCACACTGGAGTCTGTAGTCTTGGATCGTCATCAGTCAGTGCTTCAAGTCCTCTTCACTTTTAGCAAGCAAAGTTGTGTCATCTGCATAACTCAGGTTGTCGATGAGTCCTCCAATCCCAATGCTGTGCTCTTCTTCATATAGTCCAGCTTCTCGGGTTACTTGCTCTGCATACAAATCGAATAAATGTGATCAAAGGATACAACCCTGATGCACACCTTTCCTGATTTTAAACCATGCAGTATCCCTTGTTCTGTTCGAATGACTGCCTCTTGGTCTGGGTACAGGTTCCTCCTGAAAATAATGCAGTGTTCTAGAATTCCCATTCTTCACAATATTATCCATCAATGTTACCTTTTGAGGTGGATCTGAAAAGAGCATAATGGCTCAGGCAGATATTTACTATTATGCTAAACTCTTGGCTGGTTTTAAGGAGACTTCAGGGCTATTTTTGGTGTAAGGCTTTAAGATGCTCTTGGGGCTAAGTTGTGGGGGTTTATCAAGCTTCCATGGCTCCAGCAAGTGTAGATTCCATGAGGATGTGACTATTTTCACTGCTGTCATCTTTGCACATGCGTGCTGTTTTGTTTCTTTTTATAAAACAGTACACATAAATTGCAGGAAAATAGGACAACTGAAAAAAAAATATATGTGTATATATATATATGAAAATGAACACCCTTTTAGTTCTTTTATTAAAAAAATTATACTGTGATTTGGGTGAACTTTTACAGAGCAAATTCATTTTCCATACAGAAGTTCATACACATTTTGTTTCATGACATTGACTGCAATTCCTCACAATGCAACAGCTCTCTTCCCACTTCCTCCCTGTAGTTACCTCTTCCCTGTATCCTTCTTTCCTATGCATTCCTGCCCCCTGAGCTGTCTCTCTGGGCAAACACTGCTCTTCTGTTCCCCCATGATTAGTCATTCTAAGGAGTGTTTCAAGGATGTAAATATTCACCCTGTGTGCCTGTTTGGGGTTTGGCTGGAAGTCACAGGAGTGAGTTCAATTCCAGGCCTAAAGAGTATCTAAAGGCCATAGTCTTGGAGGTTTCACCAAGTTCTATAAGACCAGCAAACCTGGTCTTTTTTTATGATTTTGATTTTTGTTCCACATTGTTCTCGCACTCTATCTTTGATCTCCTGCACCGATCCCCCTCCAAGTGGTTGACAATGGTAGCTGGGTACCATCTAGTTCTTCTGGTCTCATGGTCATAATGGCTGAGGTTCACATAGTCCACAAGTCCCTTGGACTAATTGTTTCCACATGTCTTTGGTTTTCTTCATTCTTCTTTGCTCTGGAGGAGGAGAGATCCATTGTTGCATCTAGATGGCTGCTTGCAAGCTTCTAAGACTCCAGTTGCTACTCGTCAAAGTAGGATGTGGAACAAGATTTTGTGTAGTATGTTACGCCTTTGTCCCAAGCCCACAGGTCCAACTACTCTTTCCTTTGGGGTGGTTGGCTGTGGCTAAGAAGTTATCATAACTTTGCCCCTTGTTAGCTCTATTATATAATTGAACATTCTTACAACACATACAAATACGTAGGTAGAAATATCTGTCAGCCTTATATATGGTCATAGGGATATTCCTTTTTCAGGGACTTGTCTGTCTACCTATGTATCTACCCATACGTTAATGTTTGCTATCACTGATAATGCAGTACTTTGTATGACAGAATGTTTATCTTTGTTCTCTGTACCTTTTGTGCACCTCTCCGTGTCTTGCTTTTCCTTAGTGTTATTATGTCATTCATTCACTTTTGGTAGATTGCCTTTCCCTTCACCCAAATTGATACTTGTCTCTCCCTGTCTAGTAGTGCGCCCTCCCCTCCCCTCATCCTCTCAGTTCTGACATCTAGAATACTTGCTGACATCATTCTAGTGGGTCCCCATTGTACTGTTTTTCCCTGTGTGTTTGTGAATACTCAGATACTTAATTCGACTCAAACTGTATGTATTATTATTGTGCCCTGCTATTACAACTTGGAGCCTTGGTGGTCCAGTGTTTAAATGTTCAATTGCCAACCAAAAGGTCGGCAGTTTGAACCCTCTAGCTGCTCCATGGGAGAAAGATATGGCAGTCTGCTTCTGTAAAGATTAAAGCCTTAGAAACCCTATGAGGAAGTTCTCGACATTTTATTATGAACATTTCTTCCACAACATTAAATATTCTTTGGAAAGGTAAACTTAATGGTCTGTAGTAGTGCACTGTTTAGGTGTGCTGTTACACCTAACCATTGTGTGTCTGTTAGGCACTAATACTGTTTTAATGCTTTTTTACTGTGAAAAGCTGCAATGAAAATCCTTGAACAGAGGTCTTTGGTCACATCTCTGCTTCTTTTGGACAAACTCTGAGCAGTGAGATAATTGGCTCAAGGGATAGGTGTGAGAAAGATTCCAAGTTGTCCCGGTTGATTCCTTTTCCTATTAATCATTTGGTAGTTCTCTGATCTTATAGGGGGAGACCTGGTGGTACAGTGGTTAACCATTCAGCTGCTAAATGGAAGATTGGAGGTTGAAAACCTGCCACTGGGAGAAAGATGCAGCACTTTACTTCTGTAAAGATGACAGCCTCAGAATCCATATGGGGCGATTCTATTCTGTCCCACAGGGTCACTGTGTGTTGGAATTGACTCCATGGCAATGGATGACCTCATTGGAGTCCCTGGCTGCTGCAAATTTTTAATCTCTGGACCACTAACAAAAGGTTGATGCTTCCCAGAGGTACCTCAGAGATCGCTTCTGCATGGCCACAGCCTTGGCAACCCTGTGGTTCTCTGCTCGTGTGGGACCAACCTCACACACCTGTATTATTATTCTGGGTTTGTTAGTGTCTGTTCTGGTTATTTCTACCATGTGGGTTCATTTCTGCTGCACTTATTTCTGACTCAGTGGTAACTGTCAACAACACAACATGGTCTTGTTGACAACCCAGATGATGTCCCCAGACATAGAATTGAGCTGACTACTTAAGGCTTGGAAAATGTCCTTTGTGATGTCACATACAGCTGTTACTTGTTAGCTGTGATGGAAATGTTGATCTCACTGTTAATAACCAAAATGTAACAGATTGTCAGAAGCAGCCCTCAGGTGAAGAGAGTGACCACACACCGATTGCTTCTTATAAGTTTTCATTGTGAGAAATACTGACACACGGGTGGCCCAGGCATTTCCTGTAAGATGCGTCTCTGTCTTTCATAGACCAAAGCCTTTGCTTCTTAGGATCAGGAATCATGCATGGGACAGTGTAGCAGAGTGCTTATAGCAGAGGGCCCTGGAATCAGCTTTCTGACTTTTCACTTCAGGTCTGCTGCTTCATGGTTATGTGACAGTAAATCATTGTTTCCTGTTCTGAAAGATGGTGGCAGTGAGAGGAAGAAAGAACAACATCTGAGGATGCTAGCAGGGTGCCTGCCCATTGGTGCATCTTCCCATGTTCTAGGTGGTGCTGTGTTCCTGTGTGTAATCATTATCAGCGGCAATGGCGTCAGACAGTGGAGATTTTGGACCAGGCCCTCAGGATACTGTGTGGGAGAATTCATTTCCTGTGGCTGCTGTCAAAAGGCTCCGGGCAAGAGAGACAGATAACCATGGAGTTGGTGGTTACACAACAGAAATTCGTTCTCCCATGATCAAGAGGCCAGAAGTCCAAAATCAGTAGCACTGGGCGAAAACCAAAGTCTCTGCAGGGCCACGCTACCACCAAGGCTCCAGGGGAGAACTCATCTGTTCCTCCAGATTCAGGTGGTTGCCAGTAGCGCTTGGCTGGTAGCCACATCACTTCAATCTCTGCTTCTGTCTTCACATCACCTTCTCTTCTTCTGTGTCAAGTCTCCCTCTGGCTCTCTCTTCTGAGGATACTTCTGGTTGCATCCAGGCCCTACCTGCTAACAGGGTAATCTCCCATCTCACAACCCTGAATTTAATCTCATCTGCAAAGACCCTTATACCTTAGAAGTTACTTTTTACAGATTCCAGGAATGAGCACCTGAGGCCTATGGATGGCTGATATTTAGCTTTCAGTGGGTTATAAATGAAACTTGATTTTCCATTTTCTGAGAAGGGTTTTATCATGTCATGCCCAAACCCAGTACCAGTCTCAGAGCATTTTCCAAATACTGTGTCTCGTTTTCTCTTCAGAGCTCATTACCTCTTCTTCCCTTTAATATTTTCATAAAGCTTATTTCAGGAATAAGGAATAAGGTAGTGCAGTGGTGAAGGCATTTGTCTGAGAACCAGAAGGCCAGTGCTTTGAACCCAGTAGCGGCTCCAGGGAAGAAAGACGAGGCAGTCTGCTTCTGTAAAGATTTACAACCTTGGAAACCCAATGGGGGTTGCTACAATTTGAAATCGACTCAATGACAATGAATTTGGTTTTTCATTTTTGTTTTTATTTTGTGAATAAAAATACCTGCAGTTAAAAATCCTTATCGATTACCTATGGATCGATAGTTGATATTTATATTTCTCTGAATCGCCACATCGAGTGTCAGGTTTTGCTCCTCTGTTGATTCCAAAATGATCGATGGTGAGTCTATACTGGGAAGACGTGTGGCTCTACTCTTGATTCAGTTTGCATTCTGGTTCCCTGAAAAAGCCGTTGTTATCACTCCAGGGGTTGCAGAAGGATGCTTTATGTCTTGGATGAGGCATGATATAGTTAGTCAATGACAGATTTGTTGTAAAAGATTCTTTTTCTATTGTGGTCCAAACTCAAATTTCCCTAGTGTTCATTTGCTTTCTCTATTTTCTAGTGCACTTAAAAATACATTTGCAGTCACAATTGCCTGGCTAAGTTATAAATCCTGGATATTAGAATTTTTATGCTTTAGAAATAATAAATGAGGGCTTACCAATTAAAGTTAAAAAATTGCTTGGCTGGGGAGAGCAGAATATTTTATCAGTATTATTAAAATTTAAGGGCAGCAGAAATGCCACAGGAATCTTTGTACAGCATTTTAGGTAAAAAAAAGTTGGCTTAGGGATAACTTACACTCTTCAATTTTACTTCAAACAAGATATTATATATATTTTTTAAAAGGGGGGAGGGGGCAGCATTTCTTGTTGTACTGAGTCAAACAGGGCCTTTCTTCACCAGTCATAGCCTTACGATTTCACCCTTGTATTTGGAAATCTCTTCTTTGAGTGTCTTTGGTTCCTTATAAGTACAGTTGTCACTTTCTGGAAAGGATGTTAATATCACAGAACCCTTTGCTGCTAAGTCTATTGTGACTCATGGTGGCCCATGTGTTACAGCTGGAGGAGGCCCTGGGAGGCCAAAAGGGTTAAGTAACTGACTGTTAGCCAAAAGGTCGGCAGTTCGGACCCACCGCAAGGTGCCTCGGAAGGAAAGCCTGTGATGTTCTCCGAAAGGAAACCCTTGGGGGCACAGCTCCATGCTGCACACATGGGATCACCATGGTTTGGTACAGACAGTCAGGAAACTAACAACTACAACAACAATCTTTAAAGGAGCAGATCACCAGGCCTTCCTTCTGTGGTATCACTGTGTGGGTTCAAACAGTCAACCTTTAACTTAGTACCAAAACCCACTGCCTGGAGTAGATTCTGACTCACAGCACCTCTAAAGGACAGAGTAGAACTGCCCCATGGGGTTTCCAAGGCTGTCAATCTTTAGGAAAACAGACTGCCTCATCTTTCTCCCACAGAGGGCTGGTGGGTTTGAACCGCTGACCTTTTGGTTAGCAGCCGAACACCTTAACCACTGTGCCACCAGAGCTCCCGTAGGTTGGTAGTCAAATGCAAATCACTTGCACCACCCGGGGACCTGTAATATCACCAAGGAGTAAGTAATCTGAAAATGATCAATCTTTCATCTGTAAGCACATCTCATATCGACACAAAAGAGTGTGCTTTATGGGTGATCACACGAGATTTTGCACTGAGGTTTCTGTTTTCTTCATTATTATTCTTAGTCCATTATTCTTCCCAGCTTGTCTGGGGCTCTGGTTTATTCTTTGTGGGTCACTCTGACTCAGCCGCTGTACCACCCCAATTCCCCGGAGTGCCATAAATAACCCCTCTGGAAATTGGCGATTGGGGGAGAGCATCAGGGAATCCTAGGGAGGCGCTGAAAAAATAAAATGAAATCAAAGATTGCCTTTTAGAAGACATCCTATCAGGGGAGGCAGGACTCAGTCTCCTGCACAAACACAATGGATACCTAAGTAGTGTGCATTTTTCAGCAGTCCTTTGTGAAATGATGTGGACTTAATGGCAGATTAAAACAACTCCCTGCTGGCTGTTTCCAAAAACAAAACCCTCCAATTAAGGTGGATCCATAAGGATGCTAGATCAACACACTATTACCTTGAACGCTTTCTACGTGAGGACATTCTGAGAGTGACAGGAAGGGGAGCAAATTGCATCTCATCTCAGTCCTCAAGAATTGGGTAATGTGGAGCCCTTGTTCTCCTTGGGGGCAATGTTGCCTCTCAGGGACATTCGACCACATCTAGAGTCATTCTCGGTTGTCACAACTGGGGAAGGGGCCCTCTGCTGGCACCTAGTGGATGCTACGGAGTACAACCTCTGTACAGCGTTTTCTTGGCTGGAGGAATCTCTGGGTGGCAGACGGTTAAGCACGGAGCTACCAGCCCAACACCTTACAACGCACAGGAAAGCCTCCTCTCAACCAAGAGTTATGGGGCCTAAGACTCAGGGGCGATATGTAGAATGTTTTGGAATAGAAAGAAATGAGAAAGGAAGACTCTCATAGGTTGCATGGATACCAGCAGTGGGGTTAGACGTTAAGAGACACACACCACAGGTATAACCGTGGACAGTTATCGTTGTTGGCTTGGGTTGTCTCCGCCTCATGGGGACACCACACACAGCAGAATGAAGGGAGGCTTGCTCCTGCACCGTCTTAATGCTGGTTGGTACGTTTGTGTCCGCTGTTCAGACTATTATGTCAATTCATTGGATGGGGGATTTCCCTCATTTTCATTGGCCCTCTGTTTTACCAAAGCATCACGTCGTTTTCCAGTGAATTAGTACAGCCTACTCTCTCATTTTTCAGTAACTAATTTGATTAAAAACAAACAAAAAACACCAAGTCCACTGCCAACAAATTTCCATTTCATAGTGACCCACAGAGGGTATCCAAGGCTGTAAATGTTTATATAGGACAAAATGATGTGTTTTAGTATATACATATTAACAAATTCACTGCCATCAAGTTGATTCTGACTCATAGCGACCCTCAAGGGCAGAGTAGGACTGCACCATAGGGTTTCCAAGGCTGTCAACTTTTACGGAAACGGATTGTCTCATCTTTCTCCTATGGAGCAGCTGGTGGGTTCTAACCACCAACCTTTTGGTTAGCAGCCCAATGCCTTAACCACGGTTCCACCAGAGCTCAGTGATTTGATAGAAGGGGATTAATATATGGGTTGATTGAAATTATTTACATGTAACACTTGGCCCAGTGGAGGCGTGGTTTTGAACCCAATCTCTGGTATATTTCAGTTCCATGAATTGGTGCAAATTAACCTTTGAGTTCTTCCATCTGCTCGTGTAACATGAAGAGGGTAATACAGTGCAGGCATTCCAGCTTCTGTGCTGTAGGTATTACATGACAGTGTACAGACAGCATTGGTAGCATTGCTTGGCATCTTAAAAGGGTTCAGCCATGGATGCAATTAACTATTAGCTTTATTCATTATCTGATATGTGATTTCCAATAGAAGAATCAAAGTTCCCCTTGAGACGCTGAGTCTTTGCCAGTAGTGTAATGAAGGTTCATTCAGGCAGTTAGATGGGCGTCCGTTGTGAAGGGGGAAATGGGATGGAAGGAATAGATGTCCAGAGTTTGTAGAGAAGACAGCTGACGTGAGAGAAAAGTGTTCAGCTGGCATGTGGGGGATGTGGCCTCCAAGAAGGGGCAGCAGCAGCTCTGGGGGGGGGGATCCTCACCGTGCAGCACGCCTCCGGGTTTATCGATATTTAAGCCCCTCACTTCATGTCTCCTGCTACATACTGTGAAAAGCAACACTAATGACAAAATAAAAATGTGGGAAGACAGGACAGCAGAAGCTGAAAGCGGAACCTTGGGTTGAACCCACCTTGAGGGTGGGTGGGGCATGACACCTGGAGTGCCACGGATCCTCTAGAAATGTGTGGCCTTGCACTGATTGGACGAATTCAGAGAGGCCGCGTTCCCTTCCTCTTCTAATCTGTTATTCCACCTAGGCTATTCTTTTCCTCGGCTCCCATCCCAGAAAGACCCATATCACCACTGGCACAGTAATGGCATTTTATTATCCCAATCTGCAACCCTGGGGTTGGTATCCAGCTGTTCCAAATGGTGCGGGTTTCTCTCAAAGAGATTCACGTAGGCCCAAGCATACCTGTATTCAAACCACTGCCACCTGGGGAGAAAGTCTTTATTTACCATTCTTGCCAGGTGTCAGTCTCCACACAGGTGTGGACTCATTAGTTTCCTCCTCTCTCTTGTCTCATGCTCACAAAGAAAAAAGAACTGTATTGAAACTGTGAAAAAAACTGTATTGAAACTATGTGTATCTGAAACTATGTGGAAATTCGGTTCTCATAGATTATTTGACAATTAGGCTCTTTGATTAATAGTATTTCATGCAATGGATGGATGTTAATAATAACTCATCGGACCACCTTTGCCATGGAAATGATGAGAACCTTCAAGCATGGACTTCACCTTGAGTGTGTGTACCTTTTTAGTCTCACTGATGTGAGGGGGGAACGGACAACAGTTGTTGGCAGTGGTAGGTGTAGTGATTTATTGCTTGTTTTATTGATTTTTTATTGCTTTTATTTTTATTTACAAATTTTAATTAATGGGACGTAAACAGTGTCACAAAAAAATCCTTCTTGGAGTGGGACATGACTTCCAGACCATTAACACTGTACTAAGTTCAATCTTGCTGATAGAATTTCTTGTCAGAAAAAGGATGAGGAAGTGTATAGCTAGTCTATTGCCAACACGACTCAGTGAAACTCATTTCAGCAGTTATTATGATGATATTTAGGATGATTACAATCTAGGATTCTTGTGAGAAATACCCAACATTCTGAGGGGAAGAAGCTCCTAGATTTTAGGACTTTACTGGCCAGTATGATTCAATAAGCAAAAACTAGGGAGACTCACATAGGTTTGCAAACCTTGAACCTTTCTAGAAACAAAACCAAACCAGTTGCCATCAAGTTAGCTGCAACTCATGGGGACCCCATGGGTGTCAGAATAGAACTTGCTCCATACCGTTTTCGTTGGCTGCTTTTGTGGAAGTAGATTACCAGGCCTTTCTTCTGAGGCAGGTCTGGGTGGATCAGTCCTTCAGCCTTTCAGTAAACAGCAGAGGGTGGTAACTATCTGTACCACCCAAGGACTCCTCTATCACCACAGGCAATACAAAAACAATTCCGTCATTCCAAAAATTCCCTCTTCCAGCTCCGTTTGGTCATCCGTTCTCATCATCTCCCAACCACTGGCAACTACTAACTTGTTCTCCATCTACACAGTTTTACCTTGTTTGGTTGTTGTTAGGAGCTGTCAGGTTGGTTCCAACCCATAGTGACACCATGTACAACAGAACAAAAGGGGTCACTGTGCTGTGCCATCCTCATACTCATTGCCATGGATGAGCCCATCGTTGCAGCCATTGTGTCAATCCATCTCGTTGAGGGTCTTTCTCTTTTTCACTGACCCTCTACTTTTGCTAAAGCAAGATGTCCTTCTCCAGGGACTGGTCCCTCCTGGTCATGTGTCTGAAGTACACGAGACGAGATGAAGTCTTTCCATCCTTGCTTCTAAGGTGCGAATGGCTGTGGTTCTAGCCGTCCATTGTATAGTTGGTGTCAGCACCACATACAAAGGCATCCATTCTTCTTCAGTCTTCCTTATTCATTGTCCAACCTTCACATGCATATGAGGCAATTGAAAATTCTGTGGCTTGAGTCAGACACACCTTAGTCTTTAAGGTGACATCTTTGCCTTTTAACACTGTACAGAGGTCTTTTGCAGCAATTTTGCCCAATGCAATATGTCATTTGATTTCTTGACTGCTACTTCCATGGGCATTGATTGTGGATCCAAGTAAAATGAAACCCTTTACAATACCAATATTTTCTCCATTTATCATGATGTTGGTTACAGGTGCAGTTGTGAGGATTTTTGTTTTCTTTATGTTGAGGGGTAATCCATACTGAAGGCTGTAGTCTTTGATCTTCATCAGTAAATACTTCAAGTCTTCTTCACTTTTGGCGAGCAGGGTTGTGTCATCTGCATACAAGTTGTTAATGAGTCTTCCTCTAATCCTGATGCTGTAATTTTCTTCATGTAGTCCAGGTTTTCAGATTATTTGTTCAGCATGCAGATTGAATAAGTATGGTGAAAGGATAGAACCCTGATGCACACCTTTCCTGATTTTAAACTATGCAGTATCCCCTTGTTCTGTTCAAATGACAGCCTCCTGGTCTATGTACACGTTCCTCATGAGAACAATTAAGTGCTCTGGAATTCCCATTCTTCTCAATGTTATCCATAATTTGTTATGATCCACACAGCCGAATGCCTTTCCATAGTCAATAAAACACAGGTAAACATCTTTCTGGTATTCTCTACTTTCAGCCAACATCTTTCTGACATCAGCAATGATAGCCCTCATTCCACGTCCCCTTCTGAATCCAGCTTGCATTTCTGGCAGTTGCCTGTCAATGCACTGCTGCAACCATTTTTGAATTATCTTCAGCAAAACTTTACTTTCATGTGATATTAATGATATTGCTTGATCATTTCTGCATTCTGTTGGATCGCCTTTCTTTGGAATGGGCACAAATATGGATCTCTTCCAGGCTGTTGGCCAGGTAGGCCACTTCCAAGTGTCTTGGCATAGATAAGGTTTACCTTTGGTTTAAATAATTCTTCTTGTTGAAAACTTAATTGCTTTGCAAACTGTGTTTTCTTATTTAGCAGAAACACCTGCTCAGATGATTGCTGCCAACAGGAACCGTTTTGCTGTGTGTGTCACAGTAATATTAATAATGTTCATGGTGATGTCCCTGGAAGTGTGTGTCAGGCTCTCTGCTGAGCTCTTGTGTGGCCAGTATTACCTAATGTTGAAATCCACCTCTTCTGATAGATAAGGCTCTTTGCACTTGACAGATGAAGAAATAACACTCAGAGAAGGTCAGTAACTTGTCCAGGTTTACTCAGCTAGGACCAGTGAAGCCATTGTTTGAAACCAGGTGGCCAGACTTACTTACTACATGATAAATTACTGATAGATATTAACTAACACATGGAGCCCTGGTGGGACAATGGTTAAGAGCTTGGTTGCTAACCAACTGGATGGTGATTCGAACCCACACCCTACCTCTATCAGAGAAGGACCTGGGCAAACAGCTTCCATGAAGCTTATAGCTAAAGAAGCTCTATGGGCCAGTTCTCCTCTGTCACATGGGGTCACTGTGAATCGAAGTAGACTCAACGACACCTCACAACAGCATAATGGATATGTCCCTCGCCCTACTGAATGTCTTGTTCAAGTGTGTTGCCTGCATTATCTCACTTAATCTTCATAGCAGTCCCTTGATGGAAATGTCCTCAGTTGTCCCCATATTTTCCCCAATATGGACAGACACAACACAGGAAGTGATGGTTCTTCTTGCGCTCCTGAGCCCACACAGCTCGTTAAGTGAGGCTTTCATTTCATTCCTGGAGCTTCCTTGATGGGAGCACAATTTCTAATCACAGCCTCTCTCAGTCTGAACGTTAGGACTTCAAGAATCGAAATGGTATGTGTGCCAGCATAAGTGGCTGAAAAGGGAAAATGCTATTCATCATTTAGGGGAGGGGAAAGGATAAGATTTTTGGGCTGCAGCCTGCGGTTCCACTGAGCCTCCTTCTCCAGCCAGGAGAATACTGGGCAGAGATTAAAGCCATGTAGCCAGGACAGGAAACTCAGGGGACACATGTGCAGGTAAGAGCTTAGAGCATTGTGGCATACAGTCTCACTGAAGAGAGGAGATGAGAGGCAGGATGCTGCTGTCTGGACCATTTTCCATGCCTCACTTGATATAGCTCGCTAAAGCAGATGCCGTAATTCCTATTGATGGTGATCCCTTATGTGTCAGGGTAGAACTGAGCTCCACACGGTTCCATTGGCTGGTTTTTCACAAGCAGATCACCAGACCTTTCTTCCAAGGTACCTGTGGGTGGACTCAAGCCTCCAACCATCCAGTTAGCAGCTGAGCATGTTAACCTACTGTACTGCCCAGCAATTCACAGCTAACTAACCCTCCTTAGGTACATTCTCCTGAATACCCTTTGTGTATGCATGGATCCTGGGGTTCAGAGTAACCCTAACTGATAACTTCTTTAGCACACCTATGTAGGTAACCATCCTGTCAGCAAGCTTGGGTGCTGTCTTGGCTGTGTATGACCTGGGTATGTCACACAAAGTCTCTGTGCCCCAGATTTCTTAGCTATACATTGTGTTCCTGGGTACCCACTACACTGTCTTCATGATGTTGAAACAAGAGCAGGAGGGCCTTGAGTTGACTGAGACACACAGTCTTGTCTTCAGTGAACAGAACTACCTGGTCTTTGTCTCTTGGCTGACCCTCCCCTTCACTCAGCTGTGGGGTGGCAGGTGATCCTTTGAAAGTCTTTGAAAGAGCAGAAGGGCAGCATCTGCCCGGGGATAAAGCTCAGGAGGCAGGAAGGGACAGGAAAGGGTGAATGGAAGTGATAAACATGGGGAGGAAGCGGGAAGACTGCTGGTACCTTGTGGGGACTGCATTCAATGTTATGAAGCAAAACGTGCATGAACAGTTGACGGGAAAACCTATTTGTTCTGTCAACTTTTACTCAAATCACAATAAAACATTGAGAAAAAATAGTGCCTGGTCCTGGTGGTCGGCACTACCCCATAGGTGACTAGAGAACAGGTTGGTACAGGTTTTTCTTGGGAAGAAAACGGACCTAGTAACTCGAAAGTGTGCTCCTCTCTTTCCTTGCTGTACCTTCCTTTTTTCTGGCATTTTTTCATTGAAGTACAACTTACATACCCTAAATATACCTAGTGACCATTTTAAAGTGTCCAGTCCAATGGGGTTTAGTGCAGTCACATTATTGACCAGCCATCATCTTTCTGGAGTCCAAGACATTTTCAACACCACAAAAGGAGGCCTGTGCCCACAGTCACTCCTGTTCCTCTTCCTTACCCCAGCCCTTGGCAACTGCTAGCTTCCTTTCTGTCTCTCTGCATTTGTCTATTCCAGACATATCATCTAAGTTGGGTCATCCCTTGACTGAGTCAGGGACTGATGTGATGTCCAGTAGCAATGACAGCAGTGTCTACAAGGTAGACAAGCTCTCTCTCGTTCTCTCTCTCTCTCTCAAACACACACACAGACACACACACATTTTGATGAAGCAGCTTTGTGGGTACTCAGCACTCTTGTTGTTGTTGTTGTTGTAAGTGCCGTCGAGTCGTTTCTGACTCATAGCGACCCCATGCACAGCACAATGAAACACTGCCCTATCCCGCGCCAGCCCCACAATCCCTGCTATACTTGAGCTCATCATTGCAGCCACCGTATCAATCCATCTCATTGAAGGCCTCCCCCTCTTTCGTCGACCCTCCACCCTACCAAGCATGACATCCTTCTCCAGGGAATGGTCCCTTCTTGCAACATGACCAAAATAGGTGAGATGAAGTCTGGCCATTCTTGCTTCCAAGGAGCTTTCTGGGTCTACACTTCCTCCAGGACAGATCTGTTAGTTCTTTTAGCAGTCCATGGTACTTTCAGCATTCTTCGCCAGCATGATTCCTAATCACAGCCTCTCTCAGTCTGAACGTTAGGACTTTAAGAATTGTACTCATGAGGAATCTGTACCTTGACCAGGAGGCTGTCGTTCGAACAGAACAAGGGGACACTACATGGTTTAAAATCAAGAAGGGAGTGTGTCAGGGTTGTATCCTTTCTCCACACTTATTCAATCTATATGCTGAGCAAATAATCCGAGAAGCTGGACTGTATGAAGAAAAACGTGGTATCAGGATTGGAGGAAGAATCATTAACAACCTGAGATATGCAGACGATACAACTTTGCTTGCTGAAAGTGAGGATGACTTAAGGCACCTACTGATGAAGGTTGAAGAATACTGTCTGCAGTATGGATTACGTCTCAACATAAAGAAAACAAAAATCCTCACAACTGGACCAATGAGCAGCATCACAATAAATGGAGAGAAGATTGAGATTGTCAAGGAATTCACGTTGCTCAGCACTCTTGGGTGTTCACAAATGCATTGATGCGTCCCTACATTCCTAACGCTTTTCTTTGCTGCCGTCTCTGCTCCTTATGGACTTCATCCCTGAAGACAGACCCTGCCTGGGAGCCACCTCCCCGCTGTGACTGCTGCCTCCAGCTTTATATTCTGCAGAGTCAGGGCCTTGCAGTATTCTCTTCCAATGAATGATTGACTGACAGTGGGCTGGCTGACATGCTGAGTCAGCACCCCAGGGCCTGCTGGCTCTTCTTGCATTGAGTGGGGGAGAGTAACTCTATCTTTTCAGTTAATGGGATGGGAAAGCTAGGGACCCTTTGTCATTCATTGTGCAGGGTTGCAGAATGTGATCCTTGTGACAGGGGTGTCAGTGTAAAAATATCCCCTTTCCTGAAACACCCGTCTGTCCATAAACTTCAGGGTAGGTAGACTAGAAGTAGTTCAAACCAAACCAAACTCACTGCTGTCAAGTTGGATCTGACTCATAGCGACCCCTCCCTGGGTTTCCAAAGTGCTATCACTATGGAAGTAGATTGCTCAACCTTCCTTCTGAGGAGGGCTGGTGGGTTTGAACAGCTAGCCTTCTGGTTAGCAGTCAAATGCCTTAGGCACACAAGAGAGATGCATATACCACACTTTAAAAAGAAAAACAACTAATTTTCAGCACCCCTCTGAAAAAACCCCAAAACCTTTTGGAACCATAAGCCACCGCTGATCTCTAGGGACATATTAGCATGATGCTATTGGGAAATGCTTTGCTGCAGCTGAGGGGGATACCTGGGAACATTCTGATATTTTAGGAACAGGAAGCCCCTCACTTTTTCAGTGCTAGCCATGGCTTCCTTGCTTCTCCTCCATACATCTCCTTTATGGAGGGCTTGTTTTCTGGCTGTCCTTGAGTTTGAAACAGAGGTTAGAGCCTTGTGGCCCAATGACTGTATCTGGCCTGTGGAGGTTTTTGTTTGATCCACACAATTTATTTTAAGTTTGTTTTATTTGCTGACGTGTTGTTGTTGTTATTATTTGCTGTCGAGTTGGCTCCGACAATGCTCTGTCAGAACATTGCCCACTCCTGCACCACCTTCAGGATCGTTGGTGTGTCCCATTGTTGTAGCTGTGGTGTCAGTCCATCTCACTGAGGGGTTCCCTCAAAAGCTAGATTTCTCCTTTTCTTAAAAATGGAAAGTTCTGGCCATGCTGGGCCATGTTCTCACCTGACAATGATCTCCCCTTGAAAGGAGGCTGTGTGCTCCCTCTCTCAGGTGCAGCACTTGTTTGCACAGGTATGTGGACCTGCAGCCCTGGGCTGAAAGTTCATAGTGTCTCCGAGTGGATCCTCTCTGCCGATGACTCATTGTCTTCTCTCAAAAATCATTTATTACTGTTTTTATTTTTTTAAAAATCTGAATGTGCAAATCCAGTTCACCAGATGGAGGAAGAGAGAGCAGGCTAAGAAGGTGTGGATCTCATCAAGGAGGCCTCTCGTCCCTCCCTCCCCCCTTGAGCAGGAAGAGCAGTAGAATGGACACTGAGGACTGCTGTGTTTGCTAGAACCTGAAAACAGCGTAGTATCTGATTGCTTTTGGCACATGTCTAAGCCTTTCAGCCATCGGCACCTTCTAGTCTCAGAAGAAATGCAGCCAGAATGGTCCTTGGAAGTAAAGTTGGAGAGACTTTGTCTCCCAGACTTGGACGTGCCATGAGGAAAGTCCAAACACTAGCAAAGGACATCCTGTTGGGTAAAGTGGAGGGTCGGTGAAAACCAGGAACCCCTCCATGAGCTGGATCCACACAGCGGCCACAACAGTGGGCCCACAGACCCCAAGGATCATGAAGAGGATGCAGGACCAACAGCGTTGAACTGTTGTCTGCAAGGTCGCCATGAGTTGGCGCCACCACTGTGACCACTACAATGTTTGCACTTGGATATTTTCACAAGGGCCTCGAAGCTGAAGATAATGCTTGTGTGGTTAAAATGTGAAGGGCAGGTGCCTGGGGTGTGCACTCCTCAGCAGCCAAGGGTTAAATTCCTCAGGAAGTGTGCACCCAAACAAGATGTAGCCTCATTGGAGGTTCTGAATCCAAGGTGAAAAGGTAATGGAAACTGGTCACTTAGTGGAAATACTGATCCAACCTGGACTGATGGTTCTGCTTGCACAGGATTTGCGGGAAATGGAGAAATGCAGTCAGCATCCTTGGCTTGCTTTCTGTGGGATGTTCTCAGAGATTAGTGGCAAAGGGCTGGGAGGCTACTTTCTTCCCCATTATATTGTGACATGTGCAAACCTTCCTACTGATCTTACTGGGGAGAGATTTTATAAAGGATTATGAGACTGCTGTTTGAAAAAAAAGTGATTTCCAGTTAAATGCCTTTCAGTATTAAAATGATAAAGCTACAGGAAATGGAGGAAAATGCCTTCTAAATAATTGCTTCTCAGGGATCTCAGTTTGATCGTCTTATAAACAACTTTAACTCCATGCTCTCTCTCTCTTTTTCTTCCTGTGACAAATGAAAGAAGAATTCTGTGATTCATTGAACAGTCAGATTTCCAATATGGTGTTTCCTTGCATTTGCAATTTCTACTGCACCCAGGAAATCAAATCCAAAGCACTAAGTACCCCATTTGAAACATAATGGAGAATTAAAATTTTATTTTATTATTTTTTTTAAAAAGGAAGGGTCACAAAGAAACGAGAAAGCTTCATTCAAAGTTTCCAAATGACAATTGAGAGTTCCCACAGTGAGTAACGTGGCCTGGAGTCCACAACCAGCCAGAGGACAGTTGACTGACTCATGGTGACCTCATGTGCTTCCGGGTAGAGCTGTGCACCAAAGGATTTCAGTGGCTGATCTTTCAGAAGTAGACCACCAGGTCTTAATTCCTAGGGTCTCTGTGTGGGCTTGAACCTCTACCCTTTCGGTTCCCAGCTGAGTGTGTTCACCGTTTGCATCACCCAAGGACTGCAGACCATCAGTATTAGCCCTCCTTCACCTTTCTGCTGGTGCCATGATATTAATTTTCAGGAAACCATCAGCTGATGTTGTTGTTATTGTTGTTAGGTGCTGTAAAGTCAGTTTCAACTCACAGTGACCCTGTGTACAACGTGTACAACAGCACAAAACACTGCCTGGTCCTTACACTGCCATCCTTACAATCCTGGCTGTGCTCGAGCCCATGGTTGCAGCCACCGTGTCAGACCCATTTCTCTTAGGGTCTTCCCCTTTTTCATTGGCCCTCTACTTTACCAAGCATGATGTCCTTCTAGAAGGATTGGTCCCTCCTGACAACACGACCAAAGTACAAGAATCGAAGTCTGGCCACTCTTACTTATAAGGAGCATTTCAATTGTATTTCTTCCAAGACAGATTTGTTTGTCCTTCTGATAGTCCATGGTATATTCAGTATTTTTCAACAACACTGCCATTCAAAGGCATTAATTCTTCTGTAGTCTTCTTATTCATTATAGAGCTCTCACATGCATATGAGGTGGTTGAAAAGATAGTGATTTGGGTCAGGCATACCTTAATCTTCAAAGTGACGTCTTGGCTTTGCTATTTAATACTTTAAAGAGGTCTATTGCAGCAGATTTGTTTGATTTCTTGACTGCTGCTTCCATGGGCATTGATTGTGGATCTCAGTAGAACGAAATCCCTGACAGCTTCAGTATTTTCCCCACTTATCATGATTTTCCTTCTTGGTCTGGCTGTGAGGACTTTTGTTTTCTTTATATTGGTGTGTAATCCATCCTGCAGTCTGAGTCTTTGATCTTCATCACTAAGCGCTTCAAGTCTTCTTCACTTTCATCCAGCAAAGTCGCGTCATCTGTATATCACAGGTTGTTAATGAATCTTTTTCCAGTCCTGATGCCATGCTCTTCTTCATGTAGCCCAGCTTCTCATATTAGTTGCTTAGCCTACAGATTGAATTAAATATGGTGAAAGGATACAACCCTGATGCACACACCTTTCCTGATTTTAAACCGTGCAGTCTCCTGTAGTTCTGTTCAAATGACTGCTTCTTTGGTTTACATACAGGTTCCTCATAAGCACAATTTAGTGTTTTGGAATTCTCATTCTTTGCAATATTTTTCAGAATTTGTCACCACCCACAAAGTTGAATGCTTTTGCATCATCAATAAAACACTTTCTGGGATTCTTTGCTTTCAGCCAAGATTCATCTGACATCATCAGTGATATCCTTTGTTCCATGTCCTCTTCGGAATCTGGCTTGAATTCCTGGCATTTCCCTGTCCGTGCACTGCTTTTTTTCAGTTTTCTTTCAGAAGAATTTTACTTGCATTTGATAGTAATGATATTGCTTGATAATTTCTGCATTCTGTTGGATCACTTTTTTTGGAATGGGCACAGATAGGGATCTCTTCCAGGCTGCTGACCAGGTAGCTATCTTCCAAATTTCTTGGCATATATGAATGAACACCTCCAGCATTGCATCTGTTTGTTGAAACATCTCAATGGGTATTCTGTCAATTCCTGGAGCCTTGTTTTTTGCTACTTCCTTCACTGCAGCTTGGACTTCTTCCTTCA
>NW_006921648.1:5024684-5027258 GCF_000298275.1 Orycteropus afer afer
GCCAGCCGTCTGGTTAGCAGGCAAGTGTCTTAGCCACTATACTACCAGAGCTCCTATATATATACATATATATGTATATATATATATGTGTGTGTGTGTGTGTCTGTGTATAAAAAATATATATATGTAAAATTGTGCTTTAGGTGCAAATTTACAGGGCAGAATTTGTTTTACATTCAACATTCTGTGCACATTTGGTTTCACTCCCCAATTACCATCCCCAACCCTAACCCACTCTTCTCTTCTCCCTTCCAAGTAACCCCCACCCTGCCTGTGCCCTTCTTAGTTACGTACTCTTTTGTGTCCTGCTTTTCCTCTGTGTGAATGTTGCCCCTCTGGTGCCTTATGGACAATTGCTCCAAGGGTATTTTTATTAGTTCCCTTTTAGGAGGAGGAAACAGACACAACCACGTAAATATTACACCCAGTTACAGAGCTAGCAGGTGGGAGGGTCAAGTTCCAAGTCATCTTCCCTATGACTTCAGGCCAATAATCCATGCCAGCATGACCATATCTAGGAACAGGGACCATGGATGTACATTCTTTCACTTAGTAGATTGGTTCAGGCTGCTGGCTCCTCCATTGTATTTGGCTAGAGATAGTAATTTTTTTTTCACCAGACAATTCCAAAGCCCAAGGATATAACCTTTGTGTAACAGTCAACATATATATATATATGTATGTTTGGAGCGTATTGGAGATCAACTATTGGACTGTGGTTGTTAGCTGTTGACATCAAGTCTGTTTTGACTCATGGCAACTCCATACAGCAGAATAGAACTTCCCTGTAGGATTTTCTTGGCTATAAAATTTACAGAAACAGATTGCCAGGTCTCACTTCCACATTGCTGCTGATGGGTTAGAACCACCCACATTTTATCTAGCAACCAAGTGTTTAACCATTGTGCAACCAAGGCTTTTTGGTATTGGACTAGGAATCAGGAAAGGAAAAGAGAGTGCAGAAAAGGCCCCTTGCCCTCATGGAACTTACATTCTCATGGGAAGACAGAACATAAAGTAATAATCACCCCCAGAACAGACGACAGTTTATGATAGGCTCATGGGACAGGAAAAGGGGACAGTGCAGGTTCAGTGGTAGAATTCGTGCCTTCCAGGCTGGAGACATGGGTTCTGTCCCCAACCATACACCTCATGCACAGCACCACATGCCACATGTCTGCCACTAGAGACTTGTGTGTTGCTGTGATGCTGAATGGGCTTTGGCAGAGCTTACAGGCTAAGACAGACTAGGAAGAAAGACCTGGTGGTCTACTTCTGAAAATTGGCCAGTGAAAACCCTATGGATCACCACAGTCCACGAGGAAGAGGCAGGACTGGACACTGTTTCATTCCATTGTGAATGGGGTCACATGAGTAGACAGCTGCCTCGATGGCAGCCAACAACAACATGAGACACGGCACAAGGGAGGACTGGCTGAAATAGAGAGAGGATGGTCATGGGAGGCTCCTCTGAGAAGCTGATGTTTCTGCTGAAATTTGGAGAGAAGAAAGGGGCACGCCTCACCAGGGGCTATGGGAAGGGCATTCCAGGCAGAAGGAAGGGAAGGTGCAGAGGCCATGAGGTGGGAATACGTGTGGCTTGTTGGAGAATCTGAAAGGAAGCCAGTGGGACTGGAATGGGGTGAGGCAGTTCTACGTGCGATTCAATAGTTTGGCTTGAAAAGGCAGAACAAGCCTACTCTCTCTCTCAGATTATTATTATTTTTCTCTCTCTGTTTTAAAGTTAATTTCTGCATTGTTTAGTCCTGTTCTGTCTTACTCAAGCATCTGCTCAAATTGCTGTTTGCTAAAAATATTGCTTACGGTTGATTTGGGCCTTTGAAGTCAAGAAATCTTTGATCATTATACACCAAGTAGTGTGGTAGGGAATGCAGGGAAGTGAAAGAAGCGATGGTCCCCGCCCTTGATGTGTTTGTGGGCCTTCAGAACACGGACTTTGAATTCCAAAAGTGAAAATTAAGTTGACCTTGCAGAAATGAATTGCAGGTTAGGTGATGGTTAGCCTCTAAAGAAGATTCATGTGGGACCTTTTCAAATAATTCTGTTCACCAGTTAATTTCCAACCACCCTGCATCCTAGCGAGGACAGTTTATGGCTTTGTTCACATCATAGATTTGGAAATCAAGACCTGAGAAAGGTCACACCATTAAATAAATGTTGAACAGTCAGGGAGAGATGGGATGTTAATAACAAATTCTCAGCTGAGACACATTAACCTTCTGCCTTTATAACAGCTACATTGGTTTACATTTTAAAAACTTAAAAGAAAAGAAAACTATATTCTTGGAGAAAGAAAGGAAATTTCTGGCCTGGGATTTTTCCACTTCAGAAACTTGTGTAAGGGAAGCATGTGTTGCTTAATTTTCTTGGGGGTGCTAGAAATTCTTTTGAAAACCCCTCTAGTCCAGTGTTTCTCAGATTGCAATATGCTTAAGGGTTTTGTGTAGCTATGCTGTACTGTGACTGCTAACCAGAAGGCTGGCGGTTCAAACCCACCAGCCACTCCTTGGAAGGAAGACTGGGCAATCTACTTCTGTAGTGATACTGCCTTGG
>NW_006921648.1:5028068-5029866 GCF_000298275.1 Orycteropus afer afer
AAAAAAAAGATCAACCAGGGTCTCGGAGATCAGTGGAAGAATAGCAAGTGGTCTAACATATGTGTAATTGAAGTTGCAGGAGGTGAGAGACAGAGAACAGAATTAAAAAAGCATTTGAAGAAGCAGTGGGGAAAGTTTTCCAGACTCGGTGAAAGACATCAGTTTCAAAATCCAGAAGGCTCAGTAAATCCTAAACAGGTTTAAAACAAACAGAAATGTACCTGAAAAAAATGCATGTTGATGCAAGGGATCAGTGACACAAATGATGCATGACTTCTCACCGAGACTATGGAGGACAGAAGCTTGTGGAACAGCATCTTTACAGTTCCAGGTGGGGGTGGGGGTGGGGATGGGGGTGAAGGTGACACTATTGATACAGAATTCTATGCTTAGCAGAAATATCCTTTAAACATGGGGTGGGATAAAGACATTTTCAGATAAGGGACAGCTGGAAGAATTTGCAGCAAATTTGCACCTCAAGGAACAGGGAGGCTATCCACGCTGAAAGGAAATGGCACCACAAGGAAACGCCACACTAAATGCAGTAAAAGTCATTACAGTGGTAGATAGCTAGGAAAATACAAAAGCATATATCTGTTTGTCTTCTCTTCCCTTTTTGAAAGATAAATGACAATTGAAAGCAAAAGTAATTACTTAAATTACTTATTGTGGACTTTATTATGTATGTAGATATAAAATGTAAGACAAAAATAATGCAAATGACACGGAGAAGGGGATGTAATTTTCCTGCATTATGTGGTTGTGTTTTAAAGGAGGACACACACTATGAACTCTTAGATGTGAGAAGCTAAGGAGGCATATTTCCCCCCCTAGAATAACCACTTAAAAAACCAACTGACAAAAGCCATTAGAAGAATTGAAATTTTATACTAAAAATTATTTGTTTAACCATAATGGAGGAAAGCAATGAGGAATGAAGGCAATACATAGCTGAGAAGGGTAGACTGTAAATAGCAAGGTGATTGACTTAAAGTGACCCAAGCGAATAATTGCAGCAAGTGCACTAGTCTACTTCAATGGCAGAGGCTGTCTGGCTAGCCTGAAAAAAGTTTGTGTGTTCCTGTGATGCTGAACAGGCTTCAGTGGAGCTTCCAGGCGAAGAGGGACTGGGAAGAAAGGCATGGCTATCTACTTGCAAAAGTCAGTCGTGAAAACCCTAGGGAGCACAACAGTGCAGTCCACGGCCCATGGCGGGGATGGGGCAGGACTGGGCAGCCTTTGGTTCTGTTGTGCAGGGATTGCCATGTGTCAGGGCCTGACTCCATGACAACCACCAGCCATCTAGTGAGCAAAGTTCATGCCCATTGGTTACTTGAGCATCCTTCATCACTTTGGAGAGCCTCCTGTGTGCCAGCATCCTTAACACCGTCTTCTGCCTCTGTGGGCTCTCTGCAGGTGGCTGCTTGAGAGGTTAGAGATACCATGGGGGGAAACTCATAGAACACTTTTCATGCACATCTAGCAGATAATGACACTTAAGAAGCTTTACTTAAAACTGTTCTGTTCTCATCAAGAGATGAGCTTGCTCTTTAATTAGTGTTCAGAGAATATATTGTTTATTATCATTATTTCATTTTGCTGCATGATAGGAGCTTAGCATACTTCAGTTCACAAAGGAACTAGCTGCTCACCATCAGTTTTATGTTTTCACCATGAATCAAAGAATAAAATGTCTTATTACCTTGGAAACATCCTCCCCCACCATTGGTGGTTTGGGGCTTTAAAATTAAAGTGGATCCTTGGGTGTCGTGTGACTTGTCGTCCGCGTGGGGCCATG
>NW_006921648.1:5030361-5031580 GCF_000298275.1 Orycteropus afer afer
CCATCCTTTCTTCTAAGGAGCATGCTGGCTGTATTTCATCTAAGACAGATTAGTTTGTTCTTCTGTCAGTCCATGGTACACTCATTGGAAAAGTCAGAACCATGCGTATGTGTGAATGTAGCAGAAATGTGGAGTCCCTGGTTGGTGCAAATGCTTAACACACTTGGCTGCTAACCAAATGGTTGGCGGTTCTAGTCCTCCCAGTGGGACGTTGGAAGAAAGAAATGCCTTGTGATCTGCTTTCAAACAATCAGCCATTGAAAACCCTATGGTATGCAGGTCTAGTCTGACACAGATGAGGTCGCCATGATTTGGGATAGACTCAAAGGCAACTGGTTTATGCACGAACATCCCAGAAATCAAAGATGGCTGCCATTCCCTTCTCCTTGTAGCTTCAGCATTATGCTAGCACTCGCTGATGGTCAAGCTTGGTCCTGCTTTGATATATACTACCCCCTCAACACGCCAGGTGGGCCCAATTCCTGGTCAAGTGTTCCATATGCCTCAGGTGTTCTGGGCAAGAGAAAACGTTGGGAGGTACTGAGGTCATTATGGGGGGGTGAGGAGGAGAGGTATGGAAACATCTCTGTAAAGAGCGTTTATGTGTCCATGTGTTCTGATGTCTGTTATCTGTCCAACTTTTGGAATCCCTAGAAATCACCAATTATGAGGAATCCCTGCACCCCATGCCGTTTCTTCAGAGCTGTGAGTCGACACTGATTCAACGTAAATTATACATTTGCAAATAGTATTCTGGAAAAACCTTTATGGACACACCAAGACAAAGGGCAGCAGAGGAAATGACGGTGTGTTTTATTCATAAGGAGGCACTTATTTTCAGCATTCTTGCATGGCCTCTCAAAACACCCACTGCATCACGAATGGCATTTGTCCTCCTGCTTCTCCAGACACACAAAAGTCCTGCTCTTTTTAATCAAATACATATTTGTGTGTGTGTGTGTGTGGTGAAGCCTTTTGTAAAATATTGAAAAATAGCTGTGTTCCTTGGAAGTGATTTCAGTTTTCTGAAATGATCATTTTTAATTGTTTGCCCAGCAAAACAATTTACCAAGCAACGGAGGATAACGAACCATAAAGTTTAATTTGCCTTTTTTAATTGAGTTGTTAATTAGCGCCCCTCCACTGTTAGAAACTCCCAACTCTTCTGTTTCCTCTACACAGGTTCTTTCATGAATTGCATCAGTAGGTGATTAGTTTT
>NW_006921648.1:5033265-5037605 GCF_000298275.1 Orycteropus afer afer
TCATCAACTCTAGTGGAGACACCATGCTCAAAAGCAGTCAGTTCCCATTGCCCCCTCTCACAGCCCCTGGCCACCCCTGACCTGCCTCTGACTATATTTCTATATACTGGACAGTTCGTATCAATGGACTTATGTAAAACGTGACCATTTGTGTCTAGCTTCTTTCTTTTGGCCTAAGCTATTGAAAGGAGCTCTGGTAGCATAGTGCCTAAGGCACTTGACTGCTAACCAGAAGTCTGGCTGTTCAAACCCACCAGCCACTCCTTGGAAGAAAAGTTGGGCAATCTACTTCCGTAATGATACTGCCTCGGAAACCCAAGGAGGGGTTGCTATGGGTCGGATCTGACTCCACAGCACTTAACAATAACAACAAGCTTTTGAAGGCCCATCCATGTTGTAACACGTATTAGTAAATGCAATATTCCTTATTATGGCTGAAAGATATTCCATCATATGGATATGCTATGTTTTGTTTTTCCCCTCATCTGTGGATGAACACGTGGGTGGTTTCCACCTTTGACTCTTGTGAGTAGGGCTGTTAGGAATGTGTGTACATGCAGGTTTTGATTTGAACACCTTTGTTGGGTGTTTATCTAGGAGAGGAATCGCTGGGTCAAAGGGTGATTTTAGGGTTAGCTTTCTGAGGAACGGCCAAACTGTTCTCCACAGTGGTGACACCATCATACTCCTCATTTTTATTTCCTTCCCCCTGGAACTCACTGTTTCCATCCCACCAAACGCTATGTCCATGATCCTCCCTTCTCAGCTAGAGGAAAGCAGAGGTGGGCAGGGGTACCTCAAGGGCATTGGATCTTTCTTCCCTCCTGGCAGGTGGTTCAGAGAGACCCTTCAAAGAGGCTCTTGATGAGAATGGGGCAGGCACACAGCTGCCTGACATCTCAGCTGGAAAAACTGCGGGAGTTCATTGCACTCATTTGACCTCCAAAATGTCTCCCACTCCCCCAGCATGGCCCTAATGCCCCATACATGTGGCCAGCATGTCAACGTGTCATCTGCCGTGTCGGTGCAGAAGCAAGGCAGGTTTTTCAGCCTCTGTTGAGCTCCTACCACCCAGTGACTCCTAGACGTCTAAGCCCAACGACCAGAGAGGCTCCTGGGTCCCCCTGTGGTGCCGTCTGTGCCAGGTGTGTTAATGTGTGTTAATGTGTGTTTCCAGACTCCCCTGTCAGGCTGGTGAGGAATCACCCCTTTTGTGGGTGTGTGGTGTGTGTGTGGAGGGTGGGGGGCATGTCCTAATGAAGCAAAAATGTTGCCCCATCTTGATTCTGCCTTGAGGCCTGGTGGTGCAGTGGTTAAAGCATTCAGTTGCTAACCAAAAGGTGGATGACTTGAACCAACAAGACACTCCACGGGAGACAGATGAGACAGTCTGCTTCCGTAAAGACTGACAGCCTTGCCAAACCCTATGGGGTGGGTCTACTCTGTCCTCTAGGGCACTGTGAGTTGGAGTCAACTCACTAGCAGTGGGTTTGGGGTTTTTGATCCCAGCTTCCTCCCACGTGTCTCTAACTTCTCTCCTCTTCCTCATGGACATTGTCTGTCTATTTTTTTTCTGGTAGGTCTTCCCTTGGCCTCTGTACACCTCATCCTATAAACAGTCCAGCCGTAGGTCCTTTTACCTCCTCCAGCGATGTGTCTGCCTCACTTCGGATAAAAGAGAAGTGTGTGGCTCGATTTCTTATCCCCGGCTGTCCATTTACACTTGAGAGCCCCTTTTTATCTGACTCCTCCACTTACTGTCCCCCTGAAGTAGCCGCCTGCAAGGTCAGCAGTGACCCCTCTGACATCAGTATCTCTCCTTAGCTCCCGTCCCCCTCAGTCTCTCTCTCCAGCATCACAGGGCACTGACTCCCCAGCCACGAATCTCTGCCCTTTCATGTCTCTGTGATACTGGGTCTCTGGGTCACTTCTCTTTGTTTTCCATGTATTTTTCATGTTGTTGCTGTTGAGAGCGTGCACAGCAGAACATACACCAACGCAGCTGTTTCCGCATGGACAATGCAGTGTTGCTGACTGCATTCTTCCAGCTGTAAAACCATTTTCACCGTCCTTTTCTGAGTTGCCCCCTATTCACATAAGCTCATTGCCTCCCAAGGCTGTGTCACGTCTGTCTTCTTCTTTACGTCTCTGTCCACTCTGGCTTCTCTTCTCCATGGCTCAGGCTGAACCAGACAGCACTAGAGGACAGACTGCTGACCTCTTACATGTTGCTTTATCTTTCTGCATTGTCATCCACTGTCTTTGCCAGTCACCATGGACATGTCTGCAGCAGATTCAGGTTAATTCCACCCACTGCTGAGAATTTGCATTTCCACCCCAGGTATACTGAATCAGAATTTATGTTCAAATAGTATCTGTAAGACTCACCTCAAGCTTATGCTTGACAGTCTATTTATGCCATAAATTGTTGTTGTTATGTGCCATCGAGTCAGACCCGACTCATAGTGACCCCTCCTTGGGTTTCCGAGGCAGTATCACTACGGAAGTAGATTGCCCCATCTTCCATCCGAGGAGTGGCTGGTGGGCTTGAACTGCCAGCCTTCTGGTTAGCAGTCAAGTGCCTTAGTCACTATGCTACCAGAGCTCCTTTGCCCCTAGTTTTTCCTTGAGGAACTTTATAGTATCTGTAAGACTCACCTGGGGATCTTGTTAAAAATGTAGATTCTGATTCAGTACATCTGGGTCAGAAATGCAAATTATCAGCATGGGGTCCAAACATTGGGAGCCTTGGTTTGAAGTGCCTGCTAAATGACAGGCCCTGGCCTGGTCCTCACCATCTATAACCAAAAAACCCCAAATCACTGCCATCAAGTCGACTCTGACTCATAGTGACCCCCTTTGGGTTTCTGAGGTGGTAAATCTTTACAGAATTAGATTGCCCAGTGTTTCTTCTGCGGAGTGGCTGATGGATTTGAACTGCCAACCCTCTGGTTAGCAGTCCAGTGCCTTAGGCGCTACACCACCAGAACTCCTTGTTGTTGCTGTTATGTGCCGTCCACTTGGACCTGACTCATGGCAACCCCTCCTTGGGTTTCCAAGGCAGTATCACTACGGAAGTAGATTGCCCAACGTTCATTCTGAAGAGTGGCTGGTGGATTTGAACCACCAGCCTTCTGGTTAGCAGTCAAGTGCCTTAGGCACTATGCTACCAGAGCTCCTACCTCCTCTAAATCTCCCAAATGTCTTAGCAAAACGCTTGTGACTGTTTCTTAGGAAACAAGCTGCAACCCTGAGAGCTGACATTTCATGTTAGACCTCTGAGCATAATGCTGACCTGTCTCTGGAGTTTGTCTCTGATTTTGGCTTCTCTGCTGATTTTCTCCCTCTGGGTGACTGGCCAGGGCCTCACACTCAAAGCCAGTGTCACCCATCTTTTCTGTTGTTGTTATTATTATTATTATTATTTGCATTGCCTCCTCCCTTCCCCTCCCATCCCTAGTAACCAACAAAGAAAGTTTCCTTCCATATATAAACCTTTCCTTGACTTTTTACAGTCATGAACTATTATAATATTTGTCCTTCTGTAATTGACTTATTTCACTCAGCATAATGTCCTCCAAGTTCATCAACGTTATATGGTGTTTTGCAGATTCTACATTATTCTTTAGTGTTGCGTAGTGTTCCATTGAGTGTATGTACTGTGGTTTGGTCATCCATTCTTCTGTTGATGGACACCTAGGTTGTTTCTATTTTTTTGCTATTGTAAATAGTGCTGTGACGAACATGGGGTGTGCATATATCTATTCTTGTCCTGGCTCTCACTTCTTTAGGAAATATACCTACTTATGGAATTGTTGAGTCAAATGGTATTTCTAATTCCAACTTTTTAAGGAATTGCCTTACTGCTTCCCACAGTGGTTATGTCATTTGACAGTCTCACCAGCAGTATATAAGCGTCCCAATCTCTCCACATCCTTGCTTGCATTTGTTATTTTCTGTGTTGTTGATTTTCGCTATTAGTGCTGGGGCAAGATGGTATCTCATTGTTTTGATTTGGATCTGTCTCTAATGGTTAATGATCGTGAACATTTCTACATGTGTTTGTTGGCCACCTGAATATCCTCTTTGGTGAAGTGTCTATTCATGTCTTCTGCCAATTTTTTGGTTGGATTGTTTGTCTTTTTGATGTTGAGGTGTTGGAGTTTTCTATAAATTCTAGAGATAAGTCCCTTGTCAGATATGTCGTTGCCGAATATTTTTTTTCCCAATCTGTAGGTTCTCTTTGGACTCTTTTGGAAAAGTCCTTGAAAGCACATAAAAATTTAATTTTTAGAAGGTCCCATTTATCTAGTTTCTCTTCTGCTATTTATGCATTTTGG
>NW_006921648.1:5038070-5047377 GCF_000298275.1 Orycteropus afer afer
GTAGGTTGATGGATCTATTCTGGGTTCTCAGTTCTCTTCCATTGGTCTATCTGTCTGTCATTGTACCAATACAAGGCTGTTTTGACTAACTACTGTGGTTACATAGTAGGTTTTGAGATCTGGGAGTGCTCACATTCCTACTTTATTCTTCTTCTTCAATAGTGCATTGCTTATCCAAGATCTCTTTCTTTTATAAAATTAGTTTAGATTGGTTTGTCCATATCCTTAAGGAATGCAAGCCAGACACCACAGAAGGTGGGTGTTTTGGAGCACCCAGGGGCAGGGTGAGTAGGTGAGTCAGGTGCTGTGGAAGGCGAGTGTTTTGGAGTGGCTGGGGGCAGGCAGTGTAAGCGAGCAGGACACAGCAGATGGGTGTTGGAGTGGCTGGGGGAGATAAGAAAGTGAGTGAAGCCATTTGGAACAACTAAGGGAGACAAACTTGTCTGTCAGTTTGTTGTACTATGCTGGCTTGTATGTTGCTGTGAGGCTGGAGGCTATGCCACTGGTGTTTCAAATGCCAGCAGAGTTACCCATGGTGGACATGTTTCAGTAGAACTTCCAGACTAAGACAGACTCAGAAGAAGGAATAGGCTATCCACTTCTCAAAGAATTGGCCAATGAAAACCTTACGAAAAGCAGTGAAACACAGTCTGATATATTACTGGAAAACCTTGTGAATAGCCCTGAAACATTGTCCAATATAGTACCAGAAGATGAGTCCCTCAGGTCGGAAGGCACTCAAAATATGACTGTGGAAGAGCTGCCTCCTCAGAGTAGAGCCGACTTTAATGATGTGAAGAGAGTAAAGATTTAGGGACCTCCATTTGCTGATGTGGCACATCTCAACATGAGAAGAAACAGCTGCAAACATCCATTAATAATTGGAACATGGAATGTATGAAGTATGAATATAGGAAAATTGGAAGTTGTCAGAAATGGAATGGAACACATAAAGATTGATATCCTAGGCATTAGCTGAAATGGACTGGTTTTGGCCATTTTGAATCAGACAATCATATGATCTACTATGCCAGGAATGACAAACTGAAAAAGTATGGCATGGCGTTCATCATCATAAAGAATGTATCAAGATCTCTCCTGAAGTACAATGCTGTCAATGATAGGATAATGTCCATATGCCTACAAGGAAGACCAGTTAATAATACAATTATTCAAATTTATGCACCAACCACCAACGCCGAAGATGAGAAAATTGAAGATTTTTACCAACTTCTGCAGTCTGAAATTGACCAAGTATGCGATTAAGATGTGTTAGTTATCACTGGTGATTGGAATGCAAAAGTTAGAAACAAAGAAGTATGACCAGTAGTTAGAAAATATGGCCTTGGTGATAGAAATGACACTGGAGATTGCATGATAGAATTTTGCAGGACCAATGACTTATTCATTGCAAATTCCTTTTCTCAACAATACAAATCATGGCTATACACATGGATTTCACTAGATGTAGTGCACAGGAGTCAAATGGACTACATCTGTGACAAGAGGCAATGGAGAAGCTCAATATCTTCAGGCAAAACAAGGCCAGGAACTGATTGTGAAACAAGCCATCAACTGCTCATATGCGAGTTCAAGTTGAAGCTGAAGACAATTAAAAGAAGTCAATAAGAGTGAAAATATGACCTTGATTATGTCACTCCTAAATTTATTGTTTTATTGTTGTTATGTGCTGTTGAATAGCGACCCCTCTTTGGGTTGCTGAGGCAGTATCACTACGGAAGTAGATTGCCCAACCTTTCTTCTGAGGAGTGGCTGGTGGGTTTGAACCACCAGCCTTCTGGTTAGCAGTCAGGCGCCTTAGGCACTATGCTACCAGAGGTTCTCTCCTGAATTTAGAGACCATGAAAAGAATAGATTTGATACACTGAACACCAATGACTGAAAACTGAAAGAATTATGGGATGACATCAAGAACATCATTCATAAAGAAAACAAATGGTCATTAAAAAGACGGGAAAGAAAGAAAAGACCAAAATGGGTGTCAGAAGGGACTCTGAAACTTACTCTTGAACAGAGAGTAGCTGAAGCAAATGGAAGAAATGACAAGCAAGATAAAAGAGCTGAACAGAAGATTTGAAAGAGCAGCTCTAGTAAACAAAGTCTATTATAATGAAATGTACGAAGACCTGGAGTTAGAAAACCAAAAGGGAAGAACACACTTGGCATTTCTCAAGCTGAAAGAACTGAAGGGGAAATTTAAGCCTCAATTTGGAATATTGAAAGATTCTATGGGCAATATGTTGAATGATTCAGGAAATATCAAAAGAAAATGGAAGGAATACACAGAGTCACTGTACCAAAAAGAACTGGTCGATCATCTCCCATTCAGGTGGCGTATGATCAAGAACCAATCATATTGAAGGAAGAAGTCAAAGCTGCACTGAAGGAATTGGCAAAAAACAAAGTTCCATGAATTGATGAAATACCCATTGAGATGTTTCAACAAACAGATGTCCCACTGGAGGCACTTACTCAGCTATGTCATGAGATTTGGAAGACAGCTACTTGGCCAACTGACTGGAAGAGATCCTATTTGTATCCATTCCAAAGAAAGGTGATCCCACAGAATGTGGAAATTATCGAACAATATCATTAATATTGCACGCAACTAAAATCTTACGGAAGATAATTAAAAAATGGTTGCAGCAGTATATTGACAGAAAACTTCCAGAAATGCAAGCTGGATTCAGAAGAGGACATGAAACAAGAGATATCACGGCTGATGTCAGATGAATCTTGGCTGAAAGCAAAGAATATCAGAAAGATGTTTACTTGTGTTTTATAGAGTATGCAAAAGCATTTGATTGTGTGAATCATAACAAATTATGGAGAACATTGAGAATGATAGGAATCCAAGAACACTTAATTGTGCTCATGAGGAACCTGTACATAAACCAAGAGGCTGTTGTTCAAACTGAGCAAAGATATACTGCATAGTTGAAAATCAGCAAGGGAGTGTGGCGGGGTTGTATCCTTTCACCATACTTATTCAATCTGTATGCTGAGCAAATAATCCAAGAGGCTGGACTATATGAAGAAGAATGTGGCGTCAGGATTGGAGGAAGTCTCATTAACAATCTGCAATATACAGATGACACAACTTTGCTTGCTGAAAGTGAATATGACTTGAAACACTTACTGATGAAGACTGAAGACTACAGTCTGCAGATGGATTACACATCAATACAAAGAAAACAAAAATCCTCACAACTGGACCTGTATGCATCATCATGATAAATGGAGAAAAGATTGAAGTTGTCCAAGACTTCACATTGCCTGGTTCTACGATCAACACCAATGGAAGCAGTGTCAGGACATCAAGAGATGTATTGCATTGGGCAAATCTGTTGCAAAAGACCTATTTCAAGTGCTGAAGAGCAAAGATGTCTCATTGAAGACTAAAGTCCGCCTAACCCAAGCCATGGTAATCGCCTCATATGTATGTGAGAGCTGGTGAATAAGGAAGACCAGAGAAGACTCGATACTTTTGAGTTGTGGTATTGGTCAAGAATACTGAGAATACCATGGACTGCTAAAAGAACTAACATATCTATGCTGGAGGAAGTGCAGGCAGAATGCTCCTTGAAAGTGAGAATGGCCAGACATCATCTCACCTACTTTGGTCATGTTCTCAGAAGGGACCATTCTCTGAAGAAGGCTATCATGCTTGGTAAAGAGGAGGGTCAGTGAAAAAGGGGAAGGCCCTTAACAAGATGGGTTGACACAGTAGCTGCAGCAATGGGCTCAGGTATAGCAGGGATCATGAGGCTGGGACAGGGCTGGGCAGTATCTCGTTCTGTTGTACTTAGGGTCGCTATGAGTCGGAGACAACTCAGCGGCACCTAACAGCAAGAAGAGTCTTGTTGATTTTTTCTATTGTCTTTCTATTTTCTGTTTCATTTATTTCTACTTGGATCTTTATTATTTCTTTTCTTCTGGTAACTTTTTTTACTGCTCTTTTTCTGATTTTTGGAGATGGTGGGTTAAGGTGTTGATTTTGGCTCTTTCTTTTTTTTTTTTGATGTTTGTGTTTATTGCTATAAATTGGCCTCTGATCACTGCTTTTGCTGTGTCCCAAAGATTTTGGTATGCTGTTGTTCTGGTTACCTAGTGCTGCTCTGACAAGAATATACTACAAATGGGATGGCCTTAACAAACAGGAATTTATTCTTAACAATCTGGAGGCTTTTAGTCCAAGTTCAAAGTGCCAGGGTCTAGGGGCTGGGTGAAAGTCCTTCAGCCTTGGGCTTCAGCTCTCCCTCCAGCTCCTGGCCCACTGAAGCCAGAGGCTTTTCTCCATTCAGACAGCTGCTGGCTTCTGAGGCTTCCAAGCCCAAGGTTGAGAAGTAAAAAGGCACAGTCCCGATGTTACCAATCCACATGGCAGGCCATTAATTCAAGTCCATTGTAAGTCCCAAGGTCGGCAGAGCATGGCAGGCTGCTGAACAATGACATGGCTACATGCAGAGTCCAAGCTTGCCATAAGCTAGAGACTGTTCCCAAAGCTGCTTCTTCCATACAGGAAGAAAACCAATACCCAAAGCAACTACTCAGTTGCTACCCACCATGGAGTTGATTGCCAGTCTCCTCATGGGGAATAACTACCACCAGCTGCCCAGCCACTCAACCAGGCACAGCCAGGTTGACACACAAACATAACCACCACAGTTGTGTTTTCATTCTCATTTGATTCAAGAAATTGTATTTATTTATTAATTTTTTTATTGTGATGTGGGTGAAAGTTTGCAGAGAAAATTCACTTTTCATACAGCAGTTCATGTACACTTGTCTCACAGCATTGACGGCAATTCCCCACAGTATAACAGCTGTCTTCCCACTTCCCCCATATAGTTACCTCTTTCCTGTGTCCTTCCCTCCCATGCACTCCTGCCCCCTGAGCTGTCTCTCTATGTATACACAGCCCTTCTATTCTCCCATGATTGATCTCTCCAAGGAGTGTATCTACCTAATGTAAATGTTTAGCTGATATGCCTGTCTTTTGTTTGGCTGGAAGCCACAGGAGTGGGTGCAGTTCCAGACGTGAAGGGCAGCTAGGGGCCATAGTCTCAGTGGTTCCACCAGGCTCTATCAGACCAGCAAACCTGTTCTCCCCCCGCCTTTTTTTTTTTTTTTTTTATGATTTTGAATTTTGTTCCATATTGTTCTCCCACTCTATCCAGGATCCTCAAGGAATTTTTTAATTTCTTCTATTACCTAGTCATTTTCAAGGAGGGTGTTATTCAGTTTCCATGTCTTTGCTCTTTTTTCATTGATATTCCTATTGTTGGTTTCTAATTTTATAGCATTGTGATGTGAGAAGATACTTTGCAGTATTTCAGTGTTTTTAAATTTATTAAGGTTTGCTTTGTGGCCTGACATATGGTCTATCCTGGAAAATGTTCCATGTGCACTGGAAAAGAATGTATATTGTGCTGTTGTTGGGTGAAGTATTCTGTAGATGGCTATAAGGTCAAGTTGGTGAGTTGTATTGTGTAGTTCTTCTGCATCTTTGTTGAGTTTCTTTCCAGTCTGCCTTTGATTGAAACTAATGTATTGAAGTCTCCTACTATGACTGTGGAGTCATCTATTTGTCTTTTCAGTTCTGTTGAAGTCTGATTTATGTATTTCGGGGCTCTTTCATTGGGTGATTAGATATTTATTATGGTTATGACCTCTTGTTCAATTGATCCTTTAATCATTATATAATGTCCTTCCTTGTCTCTTATGGCAGTTTTTGTCTTAAAGTCAATTTTATCAGAAATTAATATTGCCATTCCTGCTCTTTTATGGTTGCCATTTGCTTTGTCTCACCTACTTTAGTCATGTTGTCACAAGGGACCATTCCCTGGAGAAAGATGCCATATTTGGTAAGGTGGAGGGTCGACAAAAGAGGGGAAGGCCTTCAACGAGATGGATTGACATGGTGACTGCGACAATGGGCTCAAGTATAGCAGGGATCATAGAGCTGGAGTGGGATCTGGTGGTGTTTCATTCTGCTGTTCATGGGGTCACTATGAGTCGGAAACAACTCAACAGCACTTAACAATAACAACCTTTGGTTTATTTTTAATCTATTTTTGTCTTTGTCTCTAAAGTGTGTCTCTTGTAATTGGTGATTTGTATATTGATGGGTTATGTTTTCTTATCCAGTCTGCAAGTTGCCGTCTCTTGAGTGGCACATTTAATCCCGTGATATTTGGTGTAATTATCAACAAGTATGAATTTGTTGCTGTCATTCAGTTATGTGTTTTTTCATGATGTTACTGATTTCTTTGTTCCATATGATTTTCTGTGCTGAGCTCATTTTGTTTATGAATTGTGTTATCACTTCCTTCATTGCTATTGTTTTATTATTTGCTACATTGTGCTTGTCTTTTTTATTGTGATGTGAAGGTTTATCATTTTTTTTTTTTTTTGAGGTTATCCTGTGATTGATAATTTTCTTCCCAAGTTTGGAACAGTCTGTTCTATCTTGCAGTTGTCTTGACTTCCTTGCCATTTAGAAGTTCTGTAACTACACTACCTTTTCCCCTCTATTGGTTTGTAGTTATCCTCATTTGCCAATTGATGTCTCTGTTTCCCTGTTTACAATCTTATAGGCTTATTTACTTTGGATACTTTCAAAACTGGGTTGGTTTCTAGGTTATGTCATCATGTATGTTAATGGTTGGCTGTTGTTTGCTGTTGTTGATTCTTTGTCCAAAGGACTCCCTTTACTATCTCTTGTAGTTGGTCTGGTTTTAACAAATTTATTTAATTTCTGCTTATCTGGAAATGTCCTAATTTCACCATCACACTTGAGGGACAGTTTGGCTGGGTATTTAGCTCTTGGTTAATTATTTTCTTTCAGGGTTTTATATATACCATTCCATTCCATTTTCTCCTGCATGGTGTCTGCTAAGAAATCAGAGTTCATTCTTATTGGTTGTCCTTTGTAAGTAACTGTTTGTAATTCTTGTGCTGCTTTTCAGGATTCTTTCTTTGTCTTTGGTTTTGGTGAGTTTGTTGATGATTTGTCTTGGTGATTTTCTTTTGGGGTCTATCCTGTTTGGGGTTCGTTGGACTTCCTGAATGGATATATTCTCATCTTTCATCATATCAGGGAAATTCTCTTCCAACAAATCTTCAACAATTTTCTCTGTGTTTTATTTGTGTCTTCCTGTTCTGGAATTCTGATTACACATAGGTTATTCCTCTTGATGGTATCCCACATAAACCTTAGGCTTTCTTCATTTTGTTTTGATCTTTTTTTCTGATTGATCCCTTTCCAAAGAAGTATTCAGGTATTTGTCTTCAGTCTCACTAATTCTGTCTTCCGTTGATTCAATTCTACTCCTTTGCCCATTTAATGTATTATCTATTTCTGAAAATTTGGCATTAATCTTCTGGATTTCTATCTGTAGATTTTGTATCACTTCTAATTTTTAATTTTTTTTTGTTCTTGTATTGTCTTCCAAAATTGTTCTAGGGTTTTCTCTGTGTTTTCTTCAATTTTGTCAGTGTTTTCCTTAATCTGTCTCTCAATCCACTGACAGTACCTAAATATAATTCTTTTAAATTCCTTATCAGGGAGTCCTGCTGCTGCTTCTTCCTCAGGGATGTGTTTTGGGTCTGTATCCTGGTCCCTTGTTTCTCCTGCTTTATCTTGCTTCTTTGTGTGGACTCTGGTGGTCTGTTGTCTCTGAGACATTGTGATATTTTTGTGTTTTGTGTAATTGGTGATTTGTATGTTGGAGTGATTCACCCAAGATTTTCATTTTCTTCATTTTGTTTGGATGTATCTGAGTAAGCAGGATACTGTGCTTCTCTATCAGCTAGTTGGCAGCACTTATGCATTCACCACCTGTCTCCTTTCTGTCATCTACCTCCTGTATGTCTGTGCTGTCTTTGGCAAGCGGAGCCTATTCTTAGGTCCCTGGAATCTGAACAAGATTGCTGTCACTTTAAATATCCAAAATGGCAACCTTACAAACACTCAAAATGGCTGTGCCTAGCAGCCACTTGTAAACATTCAAAATGGCTGCACCCTCTAGACAGCTGAAAGTCCACACCTCAGTTTGTCTCCTTTGCTGTTTCCCTTTTCAATCATCAGCTACCCGTGGAGTAGTCCACACAGCCCATGGTGTGAAGGGCCAATTTTTAGGTTAATTCTCAGGTCCTAATACCACTTGGAAATATTCAGGCTGTCTGTGCCATCGGGACAGCTGACAGTCTGTAGCTCTGTTTGAATCCTTACTCACTGCTTTCATTCAAGGTCTTCTTCTAGTTGGTATTCAAACTAATTCTGTATCCTTCCTTTCAAATCTCAGGGCTCCAGGATTATTTTCTGTATCTGTGTCAATTGGTTTCTCTTTTCTTTGTTGAAGAGAGTCTGTGTAGTTTGGCTGCCTATTCTACCATCTTACTGGAAGTCGTCACCCCATCTTCTCTCCTGTCTCTGTTCATCTTCTGTGTTCCCTGGTCTCAGCCATCCTTGTGCATCACCATTGGAGACCTGCCTTTCCTCCCTTACCCAGTCATATTCCATGCCCCACTGATTTTACTTCCAAATCTTTATGGAAGCTGACTGTATTATCTTTCTTCTGTCGAGTGGCTGGTGGGTTTACACCACTGACCTTTGGTTAGCAGCTGAGCATTTAACCACTATACCACCAGGGCTCCTTAGCACAGTCTATCACTGTACAGGTTTCCCCTGCTATCTGGAAAGAGAACATTCCTATAAAAAACTTTCATAAGCCAAAATAGCATAAAGTGAGGATGCAATTACCATTTATTTATATGGAAAAAAGTTTTGAGTGTTCTCTGGCCCAAAAAGTAACCTGCCAAATAATACCAAAGCCTAAAATAACATTTGGTGTTCACAGACACAGGTCAGAGCTGTGGCGGGTTGATGCACAGTGCATTCCTGGGGAAGGAGCTTGGTGACACTGTTACTGCTTGGGTGCATGTGTTCATGCTGCCTTTTTAATGGCTTGCTGCAAAACTAACTCTGAACACTAGTTTTTCTTTCCATCTTTGTAAAAGCAAAAGTCCCATTCAGGTTTCTTTTGGTTATTGAAAACAGGTACCAATGTTTTTCTTTCATAAAAACGAAGTGGCATAAAAACTTTTGAAATGTGGGGGATACTTGCATATTTAACCCCAAAACAAACAAACAAAAAAACTTGTTGCCGTGGAGTTGATTGAGTCATAGTGATCCTATGAGCTGCCCCACAGGGTTTTCAAGGCTGCAATCTTTACAGAAGCAGATTGCCACCATTTTCTCCCATGGAGCAGCTGGTGAATT
>NW_006921648.1:5049169-5068431 GCF_000298275.1 Orycteropus afer afer
CTATGAGTCAGGTCCAATTTGATGACACATAACAACAAATATGTATATATACTAATTTCTTTTTCAATCTATCTAGAAATTTCCCCTCTCCTCCCTTCCCATCCCAGGTAACCAACAAAGAATACTTTCTTCTATGTATAAACCTTTCCTTGGCTTTTTACGACAGCGGACTAATACAATATTTGCCCTGTGACTGACTTATTTCACTCAGCATAATGTCCTCCAAGTTCATCCACATTACTCAGCATCATGTTTTCAAGGTTCATCCACATTGTGGCATGCAGCAGGACTTGTTCCTCTTTCTGGATGCCTAGTATTCCTTTATGTGCATTGGCCATGTTTCATTTATCCATTCCTCTGTTGATGGACATCTAGGTTGTTACCACACTTTGGCTATTGTGAGGGTGCTGCCGTGAACATAGGAGTTCACTGCCTGTTTGCATTCTCACTTCCAAGTCTTCTGGGTGAAGACCTAGGATTGAGATTGCTGTGTCTCCTGCTGGTCCTATGATCAACCATTTGAGGAACCACTAAATTGTTTTTCGCAGTGCTGCACTGTCAGGCCTTCCCACCAGCCATAGAAGAGGCTTCCATGTGTACCAGCCTTTCGTTCTGTTCCAGTTGTAAGGCTTTTGTTCCCATAGTGTAGATCAATAAATTCGATTCTATAGTCTCTAGCCTTTGGAATGCCATGTGGTGGGTATGTTGGGGTCGTAATTAGGCAATTATTGGTGCCATTGTCAATCTGCTACTAAAAATAATGTATTGGGCACCTCATCCCTACATTGAGATGGTCATTGTTTGTGGCAAAGATGAGATAACATTTGATTACTTCTTGAAGGTATCTCTTGATACAGAGACCTGATATGTCTCTGAAGAACCTTTTAATAGGAAATCTTCCAATAAACCCATTAAAAGCATAATGAAAACCTCATTCAGCCTCCTGTCAGGCTTCAGAGGTGTAAGTGCCTTCTAATTTGCACACGATTGGAATAGCATTGAAGAATTACAGTAACTAAGTGAAACACTCGTTGGATTTTCAATTTTCTGATAGCATCCCATGTAATTTCTTGTAATGCGTCGGTGGCCAAGCACAGTGACACTTGTGAAGGCTCCCACTAAAGCTGCTGCCCGCACCAGCATCACATGGAGAAGCACGGTGCTGCCAATTCTTCTTCTGGGGCGGGAGCAGCTGGACACCTTTGCTTGGCCTTGACGGCTATTCCATTATACGTGGTCCTCAGAACAACAGTCACATAATTTCTAACAGCTCAGAGAGATGTTTTTGACACTTGACATTTGACTTCACATATTTATTGGAACAATTTGTGAATCGTTCCATCCATGGGCGTGCTTGGCAGAATAGAGTTTGTCCTCCTGTAGCCCTCAGTACTTGTTGATTTTATTGCCTGGTTGGAACGTGGGCTATATGCTTTGTATTCCAATGGATTAATTCCCTTTTGCAGGGACCAGGACAAGCAGAGGTCATAGTGGCTATGAACAAATGAGATAAGACCCTGGGATTTCTTTTGCATGTTTCTGATTATCTGCACCCTTGCTTCCAACCTGAAGTGATCCATTTTCCCCCTCAGAGATTCTAAATGCCATTCTTCTAATCTGAAAATGGCAGTCCTTGTGCCTTTCGCCTCATGCTTTAAGATTTGGGATATGGAAAACCAAACACCAGACTCATTTCCATTGAGTTGACTTGAAGTCATTCATGGTGACCACATGTATGTCAGAGTAGAACTGAGCTCCTTAGGTTTTCTTGGAAGTAATCCTGGGGAAATAGATTGCCAGGCCTTTCTTCTACATTGCCACAGGGTGGATTACAACTGCCAACCTTTCTGTTAGTAGCAGAGTGTAGGTATGAGTTATTACAAACCTCAGTGGCACAGGGTGTGGGTGGGAGAAGCCAGTAGTAGAATTTAAAATAGACTAATAACATTTTGTAAAGGGACACAAAAAAATCAACTAGGCTTTGTGATCTTTTAAGTAATTGCTGGTACTGCTGCCTTTCGTATAGACCTCTAACAAGAGTGTCCTGTTTCTGGGCAGGTATTTTGAGTTTTTACCAGAGTCTAGGTGAGTTCTGTTCTCACCCAGCTACTTACTTTCCTGGGGTCCACTTTGGGACCAAAGATGTTTATTTGTGAGGTAACAGGGTGGAAGTTAAGACAATAATCTAAAGCTGTATAACACCATCACCTAACTGAGTCACGTGGTGCCCCAGTCATCTCTAGCTACAGTGCTGAACAAGCCCCAAGCATCTTCTTGACGTTTTGTTTCACCCACCTGGGGACGACAGATGGTTATTGAAATTCCTAAGGGGAGTAAACCCCCAAGAAAGGTGTGCATGAGGGGCTGCGGGCAGGAGCTCCCAGGCAGGACAACGTGAGTTCAGCAGCAACTTCCTGGGTGTTGCTGCAGTGACGAATCCGTGGTAAACACAATGGAAAGATATTCAGCTCTTCCCATTTTGACTTGCCTGGTTGGCATGGGTCACAGATTAGTCTAGCTGAGACTCTGAGGGCCTGGATTAGGGTTTCCCAACTTCAGTGCAGCTGTTGTTGGGACGCCCTCCAGCGCCTAGAAGGATGCATAGCAGCCCAAGACGCCAGTAGCAGCTCCTCCCCGCTATGACAGCCAGAACTGTCCAGTTATCCCAACCAACCAACCCACTGCCATGGAGTCATTCTGACTCATAGTGACCCTCTAGGACACAGCAGAACTGCCCCATAGGGATTCCAAGACAGTAACTCTATGCAAACAGACTGCCTCATTTTTCTCCCACTGAATGGCTGATAGGTTCTAACCACCCGCCTTTCAGTGAGCAGCCAAATGCTTTAACCACTGTGCCCTGAGCAGGCCTAATCCAGTTCCCAGAAGGACACAATCACCGTGGGTTAGGAACCCTGGGATACATGACTTCCTGGTGGCTGCTGATAATGGCATTTAGTGCTTGGAGAGATTAAGTGACTTTTTTCTCATCTGAAAAATATACGTGTAAAGCCCTTAGAAATATCTGGGTTTGGAAGAAGAGCTCAAACGTGAAATGGTGAACTTCCTGGTACAGGAAGGAAATCGCAATAAAGCTGCAGGTTTTATTTATTTATTTTGAAAGGGGTAAAATCAGCTTTGCTGCTGATAATGAATATGCCGAACCTGACTCTCTGTCTCCCGTAGAAAAGGGTAAGAGCCTCCTCGGAGTACTGTTTTGAGCTTAAGTGAGGTATTGCAGTAGGATCGTTGACAACGTAGCTATCAGTAACTTGTGCATATTAAGAAAGGTTACCTGATTCTGAAGTCGGCATAGGTATTGCTGTTCATGTGTTGGTCTATGCATCATCCTTTTCGGTGGTGTTACTTGGCATCGAGTCAGCTCTGACTCACGGCGACCCACGTACAACACAAGGAAACGTTGCCCTGCCCTGCTTCATCTTCACGATGGTTGGGATGCTCAAGTCCATTGTTGCAACCACTGTGTATTTCGAGTGCCTCCTGACTTAGGGGGTCAGCTTCCAGAACTATATTGGGCAGCACTCAGTTGTGATATGTAGGGTTTCTAGTGGCTTATTTTGCGAAGTAGGTTGGCAGGTCTTTCTACCTGGTCTTTCTTAGTCTAGAAATTTTGAGGAAACCTGACCACCATGGGTGATCTTGCAGGTATTTGAAATACCAGTGGCATAGCTGCCAGTATCACAGCAACATGCAAGGTCCCACAGTGCAGCAGACTGAAAGACAGATAGGTTTTCCTTATAGTTTAGTTACATACCCAGTGCCAAGCCAAATGCCTGACACATAGTGAGTGGTGCAGGAATGCTTTTTGCATACATTCCTCACCCATTGACAGTGTTCCGAACTAAGATGGTGGTGAAGCACTGAAATTACCCAGTGCTGGAGCTGGAGGAATAGCTAGAGAGCTGGAGATACCAGAGAAAAGTGAATTTGCCATGCTTGAGTTTACCTAACAGAGAGAGATTGCCTATCAATTAAAACGACAAGGGTTGAGTTGGGATGTTGTCCCTTGGGAGTTGAAGCAGTTGAATCTAATCTGGCGCAGCTTCAGAATTCAATAACACAATCAGGTTTTAGTATTTTCCCCCCACGTAATGATTCATGTGCCATGAAATTTTTCATTAAAACATTCCAAGGCTCACAACGTAGGCAAAACGAATGGGGGCTTCAGACACCTCATTTGTTCAACCATCTTGTCGAGGCCCCGAATGCAGATCATTGAAACGGAGCCTTGGAATTTCAAATCAACTTTTACTTTGCAAAGTTAATGAAATGCAAACACACACTTAGCAGATCTAAAGGGCATGAAGTCATTACGGTTCCTCATTTTGTTCGGCGTTTTGGGGCCTCCATCATTTTTGGAATAAAATCAGTTAAGTTCTGTGAGTGTGCGTGTGTGAGTGTGTGTGTGTGTGTGTGTGTGAGTGTGTGTCTCTTGTACAGTCAGTCTGTGGGCACATCTGTCAGGCTTCTAACTGGAGTTCCCCTTGTGCCCTTTTTAGCTGTGTGGCCTTGGGCCACTTGCTTTACTTTGCCTCATGTGTCAAGTGAGGACCATAGGGGTTTTGCTGGGAGAATTCACTGTTCACTGCCACAGCCCAGCTCTCTGCTCTTAGAAAGGCCCCACACTTGCCTTAATGCAGTGCTATAGCCATCTTGAAGGACTTCTGGTGGCACAGTGGCTAAAGCATCGGGCTGCTAGCCAAAAGGTTGGCAGTTCAAACCCACTAGCCAGAAAGGTGAAGCAGTGTGCTTCTGAAAAGATTTATAGTCTTGGAAACTCTTTGGAGCAGTTCTACTCTGTCCTTTAGGGTCACTGAGTCGGAATCGACTTGGTGGAACAGACTATCGCCACCTGGAAATTCTTAACAATTTTTTAATATGGTGGCCTGCGTTTTCACTTTGTACTGGGCCCTGTACATTGTGTAGCTAGTCTGGAGTCAGTGACATTATATAAGTCACGTGCCAGGCACAGAGCCTTGAAGGAACCACAGACACCGCCAGTAGCCATCAGGTTGAGTCTGATTCATGGCAGCCGCACGTGTGTCAGCATACAATGTGCTCTGTAGTATTCCCAGTGGCTCATGGTTCAGAATTAGCTCTCCAGGTCTTTGTTGTGAGGTGTCTTGGGGTGAACTCGAACCTGCACCTTTTCAGTTGGCAGTGAGCCAGTGACTGACTTGCACCCAGGGCCTTGACTGAATTAGATACTAAGCATACACTCGTTCTTTTCCTCTCAAGTTAGGCACCATTGAGCATCGCATATTTTCCTCAGTCTCCTTCTCTTCATTCTATATGGCCTATAACCTTAGGCTGAGCAGGTTATGTTGGTGATTTCTAAGAATGTAGAGCGATACCCACTCTTCATACCTGCTCCTTGGCAATGCTGGGGAGATGGGACATTTTTGGAGAACATTCATGGTCTAATTGCTTACTAAAATGAGACTCTTTGTGGGAGCGGTTTGCCACGTGTAAATTGCTATCCACATAAGTCATGATTATGGGCACAGAACAAAAGGTCGATTGAATAGTAACTGTGGAGCAGATCTGGGTAAGAAAATATGTCAGAATTCGTATGGGATAGCTGACATTCAAAACCCTGGCTCCGGAAATACGAGCTGTCTCCCTGACAGAGCAACAGACAAAGAGCTGCATAACTAGGTCATGTAGGGCTAGGGTGTTGGGTGATTGACTTAAAAAAAAAAAAAAAAAAAAAAAAAAAAAAGCATGATTCCTGACCATAGACTCAAGGCAATGGGTCTGTTTTTTGTTTGTTTGTTTTTAGTAGCCTAGAGGAGTCCCTGGGAGCTCTGGTAGCATAGTGCCTAAGGCACTTGACTGCTAACCAGAAGGCTGGCAGTTCAAACCCACCAGCCACTCCTTGGAAGGAAGATGGGGCAATCTACTTCTGTAGTGATACTGCCTCGGAAACCCAGGGAGGAGTCGCTATGAGTCGGGTCCGACTCGAGGCCAAATAACAACAACAACAGAGGAGTCCCTGAGTCCTGTGAATGGGTCAACCTCCCCTCAGATACTAATAGAAAGATGATAGGTTCAAGTATAGCCAGAGGTTCCTTGGAAGAAGGGCCTGGCAATCTACTCCTGAAATAGCCTTTGAAACTCTATTGAACACAGTTCTACTCTGACACACGCATCCTGAGTTGGAGTCAACTGGATAGCAACTTGTTATGTTTATTTTCCGTAGCCTGGAGGTGATCGTTGAAGCAGATGGAAGAGATGTTGCAGTGTGCTGAGAGGAAGCTTACAATGAGACCAGGGAGGGCTAGAGAGGACACTTCCGGGAATGTTTGCATCTGAGACCCTCAGCCTTTGGGTTGGCATCACAGTCTCCCAGGACGTTTGCATGGATGTCTCTGATGTGGATCTGGGGAAGGAATGTGATCCACATTTGAAGGACTGGCAGAAGCCATCCAGATGGTCAGAAGATGAGAAGTCAAGTTGAGAGGATTTCAAGGACGGCACCGACCATAGTGCACAGGCCCAGAGGGAAGCCTGCATTAGAAAATTCTTTCCTCTAGCCTCTGTCTTTTCCGTAAAGAAATGTGAGTGTCCATATTGACCAGCTGTCCTTTCTCTTCTCTCTGAATGACTCAAATGGCTAAGATGTGGCCCTGTGGGTCTACTTTCTCCCAGAGGATTCTCTTCTTTCCCTCTTAACACACTCTCTCTATCCTGTTTATTCAGTCACACAAAACTCCCTTTCTGACATTGTCTTCTTGCTGTTGTTGTTAGGTGCTGTCGACTTGGCTCCGACTCATGATTCTGTGTACAACAGAACAAACACTGCCTGGTCCTGTGCCAGCCTCACCATCCTCGCTGTACGTGAACCCATTGTTGCAGCCCCTGTGTCATTCTGTCTCGTGGAGGGCCTTCCCCTTTTTCATTGCCCCTCCACTTTACCAAGCATGATATTCTTCTTCAGGGAATGGTCCCTTCTGACAACATGGCTGAAGTAGGTGAGAGGAAGTCTGGCCATTCTTGCTTCCAAGGAGCATCCCAGCTGCACTTCTTCCAGGGCAGATTTGTTGACTCTTCTGGCAGTCTGTGGTACTTTCAGTATTCTTGGCCAACACCACAACTCAAAAGCATCAAGTCTTCTTCGGTCTTCCTTATTCATTGTCCAGTTTTCATATGCATATGAGGCAATTGAAAATACCATGGCTTGGGTTAGGTGCACCTTAGTCTTCAAAGACACATCTTTGTTCTTTAGCACATTAAAGAGGTCTTTTGCAGAAGATTTGCCCAGTGCAATACATCATCTGATTTTGTGACTGCTGCTTCCATTGGTGTTGGTTGTGAAACCAAGTAATGTGAAGTCTTTGACAGCTTCAATCTTCTTGATGGTGTTTATTACTTCTGTCTTCCCTCTCCTCTGTACAAGGCTGTCAGTTCTGTGAGAACAGGGGTCTTGTCAGTCTTGTTTATCACTGTGTTCAAAGAACTAGAATGGTGCCTGGCACATGGTACCATTACCAGTTGCCAGTGAGTTCAACTCATGATGCCCCCTGTGTGTTAGTGTAGAATTGTAATCTCTGGGTTTTTTTCTGAAGTAAATCACCAGACCTTTCTTCCACGGTGCCTCTAGGTGGACTTGAACTGCCAATCTTTCAGTTAACAGCCGAGTACCTTAAACTGTTCGCACCATCCAGGGACTCCAGAACATAGGGATGATGGAGTCAGTTTTCCTCCCCTGAGACCATTCTCTGCAGTGAACTTTGGATTGTGCTGGTACATTGTTTTATTATTTGCATTCTCTTACAACTCTGGTTTCCACCTTGGTCTCCACATTCTTGATACTAGTCCCCTGGAATTCTTCCTCTCTTTGGAATGCTGCTGCTATTTTCCAGGATGAGTCCTTCTTCAGCGTTCAGTGGGAATTGTCATCTATGAAATCGACAAACCCCACCAGGATGGAAGCTCTGGGTGGCAGGACTACAACTGTGGCTTTCTTTTCACCAACTCACTGTTGTTGGGTCGATTTTGACTCATAGTGACCTCTCCTTGGGTTTCCGAGGCAGTATCTCTATGGAAGTACTTTGCCCAGTGTTCCTTCCAAGGAGTGGCTGGTGGGTTTGAACCGTCAACCTTCTGGTTAGCAGTTAAATGCTTTAGGCACTACACCACCAGAGCTCCCTTCTTTTCACCAGCACTCAATAAACAAGTATCTAAGGAATCCCTGGTAGCTGCAACAATGGACTCAAACATACCCATGATCATGAACATGGCAGAGGACAGGCAGTGCTTTGTTCTGTTGTATGGGTTGGAGATGACTGGACTAACAACAAGAGTGATGCATCCCTCTCCCTTCCTTGAAAATGCCCCAAACTGCTGCTTATGCACAGGGAGACAGCTCGGCAGGCAGGAGTGCATGGAGGGATGGACACAGAGAAGAGGTAACTGTCGGGAGGGAATGGGAGGGGAGCTTATCCATTATGGTAGATTGTGGTCAATGTCATGAGACAAAGTGTAGGTGAACTGCTGTATGGAAAGTGAATTTGTTCTGTAAATTTTCACCCAAATCACAATCATAATAATAATAAAAATGCCCCAGACCACTTGCCACTGAGTTGATTCTGACTCTGACTTTAGTGCAGGCCTATGCTCTGTAGGGCTCTCATGGCTTTATGGAAGCAGCTTATCAGACGTTTCTTCTGAGGTGCATCTGTGTGGGTTTGAACTGCTAACCTTTTGGTTAATAGTTGAGCGCTTAACCATTGGTGCCACCCAGCTACCCCATCCCCCCATGCTCTTCCTGTATGTGACATCAGGTCAACATCATCCATGGTGTTCTTCTGAGTTGGTGGCCAGGCTCAAGGCATCCAGGTCCCATTTCTTATCTAGAATCAGGGGGTCATTTCACTTTGTCAGTCTCTTATGGAATTCCCTGTCTTCCTGCCATTTAAAAGACCACAACCCAAAGATCATCCTCCTTATAGAAACAGATTGGTTTGTTAGAAAGTGAGGGAGGCATTGCTGTGAGCTGAGAATAACAGAGTGGGGATCAGATAGTGCAGAATAAGTGTGCTAGCTGGGCCTGGCTGCCTGCCTGCCTTCTTTTGAGGAGCACGAAGGAGACTAAAGGCAGCGTGTCTGCATCTCACAGTTCTGTGGAGCTTTGCTGATGCACACAGTGGAATCCTGGGAGGGTATCATTACTAGGAGAAGCTGCTGCTTTGAAAACTCAAGCAAAACTTTAATTGAGATGACTGACTAGCTGGGCGCTAATGGACTCCTCTTGCCAATGTGAATAGTCATTCCTTGGTTTCCTCAATGATGCTCACACTCCCAAGCTTTATATAAATTTGTAATAATCTTTATGGATTTCCTTTATTAGCCAAGGAAGAAAATAATAAGAAGAAGGAAATAATACCTCGAAGACTTAGGTTTCCATCAAAGGTGATAGAACGTGCTCCTAAAATGATATGTTATATGAAAACGTGAATCATATGGTGGTGAATATTGTGTGAGTTGAGCTAATAAATCAGATCGTTAACAGGAAGCTGGATAATTAAGTTAGAAGAGCAAGAAGCTGAGGACAGCCTGGCTCTTTCTCTGTCTTCTTCACACCTTCATCTTCTCTGCTGCTGCTCTCGCATGCTCTCTCTCTTGATTTCCTTTTCTCTTTCTTTTCCCCCCTAGCCGCTGTTTTCTTCATCCTGACATGCACAGAAAAGTCTTCCATGGCTGCAGAAACTCCCAGCGGCCTGCTTACTTCAAGGTGGAAGGAGGAAAGCAGCCGTAATTCAGCCAGCAGCTTCTGGCATGAGATGAAAGGCAGATTGGCTCAAGTTTGGGTCAGAATTTAGAGGCCCCACTGGAGTGTTTATGCTTGTATCTGCAGTCCAGATAAGTTAGTGGAAGAAATTGTTCCCCATGGCAGGCTATGAATCCAATTACCCTAGAAACATTACTACAAGCGCTTGATTGAAAATTGCTAAGCATTGGATGCCACCTCTGGCTTCCCTGCTTCAAATCATGGGTAATATATGGACAGCATCATCTGCGTGAACCCATAACTCAAGGAGGTGTGCCCTGTGTCCTCAGCACAAAACACCCTGAGAGCCCTCATGTCTGAGTATCTGGCCAAGAAGACTGTCATCTAGGGAGGAGAGAAAAGGAGGTCTTCTCAGCCCCCAGAGAGGAATGTTGAAGGTTCATGAGATGATACATCACCACACTAGGAATGAATGGCTGGTTTAAATTGAGTTCAGTGCCTCCCTTATGGTGGGTTAGGTCCTGGTCCTGTGTCCTGATTTTGGGGGATTTGAACACCTTTCTTAGGAAGAACACAGTGATTTCTGTTTTGATTAATGTTAAAAACTCACTGCTGTTGAGTCGGGTCTGACTCATAGCGACCTCTTCTTGGGTTTTCAAGGCAGTGGCACTACAGAAGTAGATTGCCCAGTCTTCCTTCCGAGGAGTGGCTGCTGGGTTTGAACCACCAGCCTTCTGGTTAGCAGTCAAATGCCTTAGGCTCTACACCACCAGAGCTCCTAAACCAACTTATAGACACCTCTTCTTGGGTTTCCGAGGCAGTATCTCTAGGGACGTGGATTGCCCAGTCTTCCTTCTGAGGAGTGGCTGGTGGGTTTGAACCACCAGCTTTCTGGTTAGCAGTCAAATGCATTAGGTACTATGTCACCAGAGCTCCCTTGATTAGTGGTTGAGGGTTCAAAATCAGTATGAGTTCATACTGATTACTCAGATCCATTTGGGTGTAGCCTGGTGATCGACAGCATGTTCCCCCCTCCCCTCCAATATCTAGCTATATTTCATTGTGGTAAAATATATAGAACAAAACATTGGCCATTACAACCACTGTTACAAGTACAACTGAGTGATATTAGTTGTGTCCACCAAGTTGTCCAACCATCACCAGTATCCATTTACAAATGTTTTCCATCACCCTAAACAGAAACTCAAAGCTCCGTAAGGAATAACTCACCCTTCCCCACCCCTCTACCCCTTTTTTGACCACGGATAAACTTGGGTCTCTATGGATTTGCCTATTCCAGATATTTCATACAAGTGGGATCATACAATTTATGTTCTTTTGTGTCTGACTTTCTTGACTCAGCATGTTTTCAAGGTTCATCCATGCTGCAGCAGGTATGAGAGCTTCATTTATTTTTATGGTTAAATATTATCCATTGTAGGTATGCATCATTTGTTGTTCATCCCTTCCATCTCTTGATGGACAGCATGGATTTTGAAGGCCTAGATAAAAGTCACCTGCTGACTATGACTAGGCCTGTGACGCTGTACAAGCCACTTATTTCTGTGCCTCGATTTGCTCATCTCTAAAATGGGACTCATCATTCTTCTCTCCCAAGGTGATAATGAGGCCATTGATGAACACAGGTCATGAGTAAGCAATTAATTTGAGTAAGTGATTGAGTAAATGAATGATAAGTCACTGAATAAGTCCTAATTATAGTCATGGTTGTTGTTGTTGTTATGTGCTGTTGAGTCAGCCCTGACTCATAGCGACCCCTCCTTGGGTTTCTGAGGCAGTATCACTATGGAAGTAGGATTGCCCAACCTTCCTTCCGAGGAGTGGCTGGTGGGTTTGAACCACCAGCCTTCTGGTTAGCAGTCAAGTGCCTTAGCCACTATGCTACCAGAGCACCCAATAGTCATGGTATCACATCTCAAATAAGCAGTGTAACTGTTGGACGACTAAAACATGGACAGAATATTATACCTCAGTATATCAGATAGTGAATCTACTTTGTTATGGGTAGGTTTTTCTCCTGGAAGATCTTTGATGGAAAAGAAGAAGAAGGAGAGTGAGAGCCAGTGATGATGAAGATGAGAGACTTGCTGATTCTCAGACGTCACTGCTGCCTGTTGACTTGGGAGAGAATCTAAGAGGAGGAGACCTTTGCTGTTGTATTTCGAAGGGAAAGACTAAGAGAATGGACCTAAATGTCAGAGACTTGAGTGCAGGGTTGAGCAGAGAAAATATTAGTTAATCTACTGGGTCCCCACTTGTCTATCAGTTTGTTGTAGAAGAAGACAGCCGAAATGCTCCTTACATTTCGTGTGGTGAGGATGGTGAGACTTTGTCTCATGCATCAGGAGATACTTCATCATGTGTTACAAGAGAGACCATTCCCTGGAGAAGGACATCATGCTTGGTAAAGGAGAGAGAGTAAGTGAAAGAGAGCAAGACCCTCGCTGAGATGGATTGACATGATGGCTGCATCAGTGGGCTCCAGTTTAGCTACTATTGTGAGGATAGAACAGGGCTGGGCGATGTTTTGTTTGTAATACACGGAGTCGCTATGAGTCAGAGCTACCTCAAAGGCCATTAACAACAGTCTTTTAGGAAGGAATCCTGGAAGCACAATGGCTAAAGTGCTCAGCTGCTGATGACAAGGTCAATAGTTCAAAACCACCAGCAGCTCTACAAGAGAAAAGACCTGGCAGTCTGCTTCTGTGAAGATTACTGCCAGGAAAAAACCCTATAGGGCAGTTATAGTCCCTGTTGTAGGGTCTCCTTGAGTTAGAATTGACTCCCTGGCACAGAACAACAGCTACAACAGCAATCTGTTAGGAACTTGCAATGTCTGGAGCATGATCTTTTTTATTGTTTATGTCTTGAAGTCCCCAGCCCAGTGTTAAGTGCTAGCTCATTCACGTGCAGATGAGTAAACCGGGGTGACTCCTGTTCACTGACTCCTCTGGATGTTATGAACCTGCATCTGTTACTCCTGGGACAGCCAGGAAGCAAGCCCTGAGGGACTAAGGTATGAATGGTGATTTCATGGTAAAAGCTGAGGACACTGTTAGCATTCGGGGTCTGACGTGTTAGAATTGTGGACTGTTGAGGAATTTATCTTGTTGATCTAGCCTGCAAATGTAGAAATGGGATGAGGAGACGAGGAAGACCATCCGTGAGCAGCAAGTGGAGACCCTGGAAAATACAGTGTGTGTGTTATTTCCAGAAGGCCGCGTTTTCCCCATGTTCATGTAAACCATTTTAAGGACTCAGGGATGGGATAAGGAGCTTTGACCCTCCAGGTTCACAGGTAAGAAATGTACCAAGTTGGTGGTGCCTCGAAGGCCATCTGCCAGCTGCCTATAGTGGACAGGTACTCTATCTGACCAACTGCAATTCCGTATACAGAGACCTAGACTTGGACCACTTGAAGGGGTCCCACTAAGGTGTGGTGGGGAGAAGGCATGTGGCTGTGAGTAGAGAAGATCATGTGGGAATCTTTCTTCTGAACCCACAACATTAAAAGATATTCCATACTTTAGCATTTTGAGAAAATTTTGATTGTTTGCCCTTATTGAGCATTTAAAGATATTAGCAACTGATGTTTATTAAAAATTGACTCTAGGCCAAGCAATTCTTTACCCCTACAGTAACGTAGTGCCTAAGGCACTTGACTACTAACCAGAAGGCTGGTGGTTCAAACCCACCAGCCACTCCTCGGAAGAAAGATGGGGCAATCTGCTTCTGTAGTGATACTGCCTCGGAAACCCAAGGAGGGGTCGCTGTGAGTTGGGTCTGACTCGATGGCACATAACAACAACAACAACATGGTGCCATTTTATCCTCACAGCTATGGGCAGCAGTGGTAGGTCAGTGGTAAAGTTCTCACCATCCATGCAGGCGACCTGGGTTCGATTCCCAGCCAGTGAACTTTATGAGTGGCTACCGCTTATGTTTTGCTAGGATGCTGAACAGCTTTCAGCAGAGAGCCCAGACCAAGATGGACTAAGAAGAAAGTCCTGGTGATCCCCTTTCAAAAAGTCAGCCAGTGACAGCCCAGGGGATCACAGCTGTGTGATGTTGTATGTGTGTGACTGACGGCAGCTAGCAACACCTCTCCCCCCATAAGTCAGGAACACTGATTCTTGTTTCACAGAGGAGGAAATGGGGGGTGAAGAAGCGAAGGGCTTTGCCCAAGGGCCCAGAAGTGGTAACCAAAGTAGGATTTGAGCCCAGCTCTTTCTCAACCTAGAGCTTATGCTCGTTTCATGATTGCATATAACTTTCTAAAATAGCTTTTAACACATCCCCTTACATCGTGGCCTCGAAGACGTGAGTTGACTGTTCACATGCGTGAACTAGTGCAGCAGTATTGGGACACTATAGGTTACTTGCCCAACAGTCACCCCACCCCAGCTGTTAGAACAGTGATTTTGTTAAGGGATCAGGAAGCCATCTGTTTCACAAGGGCCTCTCCAAGCCCCATGGAGTGAACAGAACTTGACTTTGACCAAATATAGAACTTTCCCTTCTTGTGATTTCTCTGAGACGGACCTGTGGCCTCGTTCTTACTTGTAGGATGTGAGGAGTTGTTCTGGACACTTCTGTAAGAGATTTCCTTGCTCTTAAAAGACACACAGAAAAGAGAAGCCCTGTTTCCTGCCTCTTGGCATGGCTGTGCAGAGGCTGGTGCCTAAAGCCGTTTTATGCATTATGTGACCTTGACAAGAGCCAGGCGGACAACCAAGGGGCATGCAGAGGATGGCAGAGGTGTCCGAGAGCCACCCTGGTTGCTGATTCTGACACCCACCTGTCCAATTGGAGCTGCCCATCTTCTTACTTCTTAGTAGGTGAGATTTGCTGTTGCCGTTGTTGCCATACCCCTTGGTTGTCCAGCCTTCCAACCTAGAGGGCTCATCTTCAGCACTCGTTCACAGGTGTGCTCTGGTGACCCACTGGGTTTACATTTGCTAATTTTTGGAAGTAGATATCTGGGTCTTTCTTCCTAGTGTGTTTTACTCTGGAAGGTATGCTGAAACCTGTGCCCCCTGAATGCCCTTGCTGATATTTGAAATACCCATGGCATAGCTGCCAGCATCCTAGCAACATGGCAGCCACCATGGTGTGGCAAACTGACAGACACACGGTAAAGTAGATGTGGTACTAAGTATGCTTATTTACAAACCCCCAGGAGTTGTGGTGGCGTAGGGCCTAAGGCATTTGACTCCTAACCAGAAGGCTGGCAGTTCAAACCCATCAGTTGCTCTTCAGAAGGAGGTCTGGGCAATCAACTTCTGTAGTGATTCCGCCTCAGAAACCCAAGGAGGGGTCGCTATGAGTCGGATCCGACTTGACGGCAGTGAGTTTTTTTGGTCTGTGCTTGTCTGTTACTTGCAGCTGAGCACTCTTGGTGAGATGAGTAGTCAAGATAGCAGACTTTTTTGAAAGTATTTTAATGATTTCATTTGTTTGCAGTCCCCAGCAAATGTGTGAGATGGAAGACCTAAACCTTAGAGACGAAGCAATAGCCTGGTACAGGCAGACTGTGGAGTTGTTGCGGGACCACCACAATAAAGCAAATGTCCCAATCAAGTGGGCCACACCCATTTTTTGGTTTCTCAGTGCATACAAAAGGCATGTTGACACTATACTATAGTCCGTTCAGTGTGCAATAGTATGATGATTACATGATGATTCCAAACCTCCGTTTGTGAAAAATGCAGTGTCTAAGGAGTGCAATATAGCAGAGAGCAATAAAACGAGGTATGCATGTACACAGCAAGCCAGTGGGTGTGTTAGGTCCAGAATCCAGATACCAGGCCCCTCCTGCCCTGGTCAGAGTGTTGTCATATAAAACGCAGGATACCCATACCCAGTTAAATTTGAATTTCACATGATGAATATTTTTTCAGTCAGTATGTCCCAAATATGACATGTTGTTGTTGTTATGTACCGTCGAGTCATCCCTGACTCATAGCGACCCCACCTTGGGTTTCCGAGGCAGTTTCACTACGGAAGTAGGATTGCCCAACCTTCCTTCCGAGGAGTGGCTGGTGGGTTTGAACCGCCAGCCTTCTGGTTAGCAGTCAAGTGCCTTAGCCACTATGCTACCAGAGCTCCTAAATATGACATAGGATCTATTTATAGTGATAATTTTTGTTGTTAATCTGAAATTGAAGTTTTGGAAAGTATCCTGTATTTTCATTTGCTAAGCTGGGCAGCCCTAATTGGGCAGGACTGTCAACAGTCCCTGCAGTATGAACGAGAACTGTCTTAACAGAGTCTTTAAGTCGGGTTTGTAGGTGAGTCAGAACAGGTGCATGCAGTCAGTGCGAGAAAAGGCTGGAAGCCTTTTCAATGATTCAAAAGCTGCATGTGCAGCAAGTGAAGGTGATTGTGATGAAGCATTTGTTGGGAGTAGAGGAGCCTTGGTGGCACAGTGGTTAAAGTGCTCAGCTTCCAACCGAAAAGTCAGTGGTTCAAACCCATCAGCTGCTCTGCAGGAGAAAGACGTGGCAATCTCCTTCTATGAAGATTTACAGCCTTGGGAACCCCCTGAGACAGTCTACTCTGCCCTACAAGGTCACTTTGAGTCAGAGTCAACTCAAAGGCAATGGGAGTGGGTGGGGGTTTGTTCAGTGGTTTTAAAGTGAGGGCACATTTACTTCCCATTCAAGAGCAAGTGGGAGTTGTTGGTAAGTCAGACGCTCATACCCTGGGGACTGCATGTATCTCCACTTTGCCATTTGTCCTTTTTCTTGTGCACTTACTTGGAAGTGCCAGATACACAACTCTAGCTGATTTAAACTAGAGAAGTAATATGTTAGCTCCCATTACTCTCTTTTCCCTCTTGGAGTTTTTTGCCAATTGGATTTTGCTATGTGCTGACGAAGATGGCCGTCACTGACTTCAGACTTCTGTCCTGTTATCTTTGTGAACCTCAGTGGAAAGAAAGCTGCCTTTGCCAATAGTTAATAGGAAAGCACCAAGATTATATCATACTAGATAGACTGAAGTCACACATCAGTCCCTAAACTCATCGCCATAGACAGAAAGATGGAATATTGTGTGTGATCTGTCTCCTAGGGCTGTTGTAATGAGTACCTCAAATAAAACAACAGAAATTTATTCTCTCATAGCTCTGGAGGCTACAAGGCTTAAATCAGGGCGTTGGCACACCCATGCTCTCTTTGAAAGGTCTAAGAGAGGATTCCTCCTTGCTTCTTCCAGCACCTGGTGACCCCTAGCGTTCCTTGTCTCATGGCAGCCTCACTCCACTCTCTGCCTCCAGCAGCACATGGACTTCTCCATGTGTGTTTCTCTGTCTCTGTATCTCCTCTGCTTTCCTTATAAGAACACCAGTAACAGTGGCTAAAGGGTCCACCTTACTCAAGTATGGCTTCATCTTAAATAACCATATTTACAAACATCCTATTTCAAATAAAGTCATACTCACAGGTATCGTGAATTAGGACTTCAATATATCTTTTTTGGAGGACACACACTAACCCATAATGTACTGACTGGCCACACCTAGTCAAGTGGCCTCCACTGATGATGGATAATAAAGATGTGGTAAGGAAGGTTGGACAATCTACTTCTGTGGTGATACTGCCTCGGCAAGCCAAGGAGGGGTCACTATGAGTTGGGTCCGACTCGGTGGCACATACCAACAACAACAACAAGCCCTATCTCAGGGGCTCTTATAGGGTAGTGGTTAAAGCATTTGCCAACCAAAAGGTTGGTGGATTAAACCCACCAGCCACTTCATGGGAGAAAGATGAGGCGGCCTGCTTCCGTGGAGATTGACAACCTTGGAAACCCTATGGGGCAGTTCTCCTCTTCCTGCTGAGCCACTGTGAGTTGGAATTGACTAGATGGCAGTGGGTTTAGAAGCCCTATCTATCTAGAGTATGTGGAAACTACAAGCTCATTGCTGTTGAGTCAATTCAACTCATAGCGACCCCTCCTTGGGTTTCCAAGGTGGTATCTCTACAGAAGTAGATTGCCCAGTCTTCCTTCCAAGGAGCGGTTGGTGGGTTTGAACTGCCAGCCTTCTGGTTAGCAGTCAAATGCCTTAGGCACTATACCACCAGAGCTCCCTTAAGGAAACTAGGAGAGAGGAAACTGCCTGAAATAAAACTCTGAGGTGTTTTTACCAAGAGAAGTGGTGATGGATTATTGGTAACCAACAATAATATCCACTACAGTCACTGGACTAAGGTGTGCCTGACCCAAGCCATGGTGTCTGCAATCGCCTCATGTGCATATGAGAGCTGGACGATGAATCAGGAAGGCTAGAGAAGAACTGATGTATTTGAATTGTGATGTTGGCAAAGAATACCGAATACATCACAAACTGTGAAAAGAATGAACAAATCTGTCTGGAGAGAAGTGCACTAGAGTGCTTCTTAGAAGTGAAGATGACAAGACATTGTCTCACTTAATTTGGTCATGTTAATCAAGAGGGACAATCCCGGAGAGAGAGATCATGCGCAGTAGAGGGTCAGCAAAGAGGGGAAGACTCTCAACAAGATGCGTTGACACAGTGGCTCAACGGTGGGCTCTAACATAGCAAAGCTTGTGAGGATGGTGCAGACGGGGCAGTGGTTGGCTCTGTTATGCAGAAGGTCGCTATGAGTCAGAACTGCCTCAAACGCATCTAAGAACAACATAGTCACCAGGCCTCAGGGAAAACATGGCTCTGAAGGACACTGGTGGGACTCTGGACCCGAGTCCTATTTCACTGAAGGTGGGTGGAGTAAAGTGAAGACTGTGAGTCATGGATACTGCACCTCGAGGCAATGAGAGGATTGTGAACAAGACTGCTCAGTTCTTGTCTCAGAAGCTCCGTGAAGTTCAGCTTGTCAGTCTGTAGTGAAAGAATAAATGCCTTGTACTAGTTGGTAAGGAGCCCTGGCAGTGCAGTGGTTAAAGCTAGGTTGGTAACCAGTAGGTCAGAGGTTCGAACCCACCAGCTGCTCCGTGGGAGAAAGATGTGACAGTCTGCTTTGGTGAAGATTCACAACCTTGGAGACCCTGTGGGGCCATTCTACTCTGTCCTCTAGGGGTGCTGTGGGTCAGTATGTACTCCACGGCAATGGGTGTGGTTTGGGCTTTGCTTCCATGAAGATTGACAGCCTTGGAAACCCTGTGGGGCAGTTCCACTCTGTCCTCTAGGGGTGCTGTGGGTCAGAATGTACTCCACGGCAAAGGGTGTGGTTTGGGCTTTGCTTCCATGAAGATTGACAGCCTTGGAAACCCTGTGGGGCAGTTCCACTCTGTCCTCTAGGGGCGCTGTGGTTCGGAATGGACTCCATGGCAGTGGGTGTGGTTTGGGCTTTCCTTCCATGAAGATTGACAGCCTTGGAGACCCTGTGGGGCAGTTCCACTCTGTCATCTGGGGGCGCTGTGGGTCAGAATGGACTCCATGGCAGTGGGTGTGGTTTGGGCTTTCCTTCCATGAAGATTGACAGCCTTGGAGACCCTGTGGGGCAGT
>NW_006921648.1:5068752-5088346 GCF_000298275.1 Orycteropus afer afer
ACCTCGATGGGAGTGGGTTGCTGGGTTGTACTAGTCTCCACATGCCTGTGAAGCTTTGATTTTCAGTCATAAAGAAGCTCATCTGAGTTTTATATAAAAAGCAAATTTGAATTTTATTGGAATGCTTATACATGACTACCTTTGAGCAAAACTACTGTCATTTCAGCTGTAATGTTCTAGCAGATGGAGGGACGTGTCTTCCTTCCTTTCACATTGTTAGTTTCATTAAGCAAATATTTATTGAGCAGCTCCTGTGAGTGAGGCAGTGTGGATGACAAAGAAGAATCAGAAAAAAATCCTTGTCTGTAGGTGCTGACTTGCGAATACCTTCTGTGTTAATAGAAGGCAAAGGTCCCATCCTCTGCATTTACATATTTTCTCTCTAATCTGTGGTCCCTGAGTGGTGCAAACAGTTAACCAACTCAGCTGCGAATGGAAAAGTTGGTGGTCCTGGCCCACCCAGGGGTGCCTGGAAGAAAGGCCTGGTGATCTGATTCCGTCAGATGAGCTGCTCTGACCCACGTGAGGTCACCGGAAATTGGAGTCACATCAACAGCAACTGATTCTCTCCGATGACGTGTCATTGTTGTAGTTGATAGGAGCCATGGAGAAGACCTCCTTTGACGGATGGAACTGCCCTCATGGATTTCCTAGGCTGTAATCTCTATGGGGGCAGATAGCCAGGTCTTTCTTCCACGGAGCTGCTGGGTGGGTTTGAACAGCCAGCCTTTCAGTTAGCAGCTGAGTGTTTCACCATTGTACCACCAGGGCTCCTTAACAATTATGTAGCTGTGAGGAAGTGGAAGTGGGTGTTTTCAGAACTTGTCGCCAGAGAGACTGGACTGAGGAGTCTACTAACGGTGAAGCTGATGGTTTAGCTGTTCCTGACTCGCTCAGGCTTCTCTCCCATGGGCTTTCCTTTCCTTTCCATGGTTGTAATTGTGCTTTTCCTTTGGAGATCCCTTTTGGACTGTTTGTGTCCATCCCTGGACCACAAGCTCCGTGAAGACAGAAACTCTGTTCTGGAGCCCAGCAGAGAGTCTGCCATGCATTGGGTTCTCAGTAAATACTTGTTGAATGAAAGTCAGGACTCCTCCTCTCCTGGTTATTTTTCTTATGGTTTAGGATTTGATTTTGCTATGAAAGACATTATTTGGGTAGCTGGTAAAATTGGTATGACATCTGTATATAAGATAATCCAAAGGCAAACTGACTACCATCAAGTCAATTCCAAGTCATAGTGAGCCTAGAGGGCAGAGTAGAATGATCCCATAGGGTTTCCAAGGCTATAAATCTTTGTGGAAACAGACTGCCTCATGGTTTGTACCATGGTGCGGATGTGTGTTTGAACCACCAACGTTCTTGTTAGTAGCCCAGTGCCTTACACAGCCACATCAGAGCTCCTTATATAAAATAATAAGATAGTATTAATATTGAATTTTGATTTTGATACTTTTACTATATAAAATTTCTGTTTTAGAATATATAATTTAAAGCATTTAGTGAAATCTTGTGTTGAGAAAAAAATACATACAAATGAATGGAGAAAAAGAGAAAATGGGTCCTGTGGTCACAGTGCCTTTATCTTTCTGAAGAACCGTGACACTGCTTCACAGCACGTTCCCACCAGCAGTGGTTGAGGGCCCTGCTTCTCCACATCCTTGCCAACCCTTGGTCTTTCCGATGTTCTGGTAACAGCCCTTCTAGGTGGGAAGTGCTACCTTATTGTGGTTTTGATTTGTCTGTCCCTGGTGATGAAAAGCCTTGAGCATCTTTTCATGTGCTTTCTGCTCATTTGTGTGTCTTTTCTGGAGCAGTGTCCGCTCAAGTCCTTTTCCCCATTTTTGGATCGGGTTTTCATCTTTCTGCTATTGTCTGCTCTCAACGTCGTCGCTCAGCCCATTGGCTTTCCCAGCGTTCCTGCAGATGATGGTGATGGACCGTCACACTAATACCATGAACGAAGTGCACTGAAGACACTCTTACCCTCCATTTGTGGCAGCTCTGGGGAGCTCCCTTGCTAAAGCTGCACCATATATTCCTTATAAATTTGGCAGGGGTGTTATTTGGTTCCACCTGTTGCCCACACAAACAAAAAAGACAGATAGAAACCTGACATGATGTGGCAATAGGATGGAAAATTGCTCCTTCAAAGTGCCAAGAGGAGGATGTTAAGCATTGAATCAATACCTCTTCAGATCTGCACTGCTCTTTTCCCTTGTCGCTCTTCAGGTGCTGTAATAACTGTGGGAAGTAGTGGCCCAGCACTTAATAGCAAAGCCTGAGATGTTCTTAACTGCCTCCCCACCACACACACAGGTCAGTAGAATGACCTTGGCATTGTGCTGGCCTTTGCTGAAGGTGCTGATGCTCCCCAACCAAATCCCTTGCTGGAGAGTTGATTTTGATTCATAGCGACCCTGTAGGACAGAGTGGAACTGCCCCGTAGGGTTTCCCAGGCTGTAATGTTTATGGAAGCTGACTGTCTCATCTTTCTCCCATGAAGCATCTGGTGGGTTTGAACCACCAACGTTCTGGTTAGCAGCCCGGTGCTTAACCATGGGGCTGCCAGGCCTCCTTGCTTATGTTCCAGTTGTGTTAATACTTGAGGAGTCAGCCTTATTCTCTTCATGGACTACATGTAGTTCTTGGCTGAGTGCTTGGTAGTTCAGATGGTTAAAGTGCTTGGCTGTTCACTGAAAGGTTGGAGATTTGAACCCTCCCAGTGATGCCTTGGGAGCTCTGGTGGCATAGTGCCTAAGGCACTTGACTGCTAACCAGAAAGCTGGCGGTCCAAACCAACCAGCCACTCCTTGGAAGGAAGGTTGGGCAATCTACTTCTGTAGTGATACTGCCTCGGAAACCAAGGAGGGGTCGCTACGAGTCAGGTCCGACTCGACGGCACATAACAACAACAACAACAAGTGGTGCCTTGGAAGAAAAGATTACCAGTCTTCTCACACACACACACACACACACACACACACAATCACATTGAAAACCCTGTGAAACACAATTCTTCTTAATATGTTGGTGCTGTTGTGAGTTTGGAGTTGACTCGGTGGCCACTGGTTACTGCTTGGCTAGTCCTGAGCTCTGCCTCACGTTGTATTCCAAGCCATGTCTATCCATCTCAGATAGACACTGTAGTCCTTGCCTCACAATTGGGCTCCTGCATCTAAATTCTCCCACAGCAACGAGAGTGATCCTTCAAGTCTGTACCATGCCATGTCTCTCCCATGGAAAGAGAACAAAGTTTTCTTGATCTGCAAGTTTCTACGTAAGCTGCTTCCTGACTTTACTCTGACCTTGTCTCCACCAGTTCCTATGGAGTCTCCTCCGACTCAGGGCAACCCCATGTTTGTCAGAGCAGAACTCTGCTTCACAGGGTTTTCAGCGGCTGATTTTTTGGAAGTGGAGCACCAGCTCTTCTGAGGTATCTCTGGGTGACTGGAACCTTCTGTGTTTTGATTAGCTTCCAAGTACATTAACTACGTGGACCACCCACAAACTCCAGAAACCAGTGCCATTGAGTCAGTTCTGACTCATGGAGACCCTATGTACGTCAGAGTAGAACTGCACACCATAGGGTTTCCAATGGCTGGTTTTCAGAAGTAGGTTGCCAAGCCTTTATTAGGCAGCATCTCTGGGTGGATTTGAACCTCAAACCTTTTGGTTAGCAGTGGAGTGTGTTAACCGTTTGCACCACCCAGGGACTTCCCTTGTCTCCTGTAGCCCCAGTTTCTCCTTTGTAAGCCAAACTTGTGCCCATCTAGAGCCTTTGCACCTGCTTCCCTCTTTGAGACACTCTGTACCTGACCTTTCAAGATATACTCCATGAAGGTCTCAGTTGCGACGTCACTACTCAGAGAGGTGCTGCCAGTCACAAAGTGGGAGACCCCCACATTGCTCCCTTCACCCCCATCATCCTGTTGTGTTGTTATTTGAACACTTGCCCCTTGCTTTTGTTTTGTGTCTCTTCCTTTCTGCTGATAACTAGAATGTAAGTGCTGTGAAATCAGGGTAGTTGTCCAGCCTTTTCTGAAGTCCTACTATTTTATCAGAGCTTAAGACATAACTGATCAATTGGTACCTTTGAATTAAGGTATTGGTGAAGAATAGTGAGTATACCATGGACTGACAGATGAACGAACAAATCTGTCTTGTAAGTATAGCCAGACATATGACGTGGACATGTACATCAGGTAGATACACTCTTTGGAATAATCAATTGTGGGAGAACAGAAGGGCAGTGTTTGCACAGGGAGACAGCTTGGGGGTGGGAGTGCATGGGAGGGAAGGACTCAGGGAAGAGGTAGCTACAGGGAAGAAGTGGGAAGAGAGCTGGTATATTGTGAAAAACTGCAATCAGTGTCATGAAACAAAATGTGTATGAACTACTGTGTATAAAATGATTTTGCTCTGTAAACTTTCACCCAAATCACAATGAAGATTAAAAAAAATGTACAGCCAGAATACTCCTCAGAAGTAAGGATGGCAAGACTTTGCATCACGTATGTGCTCTGGACATCTTATCAAGAGGGATTAGACCCTGGAGAACACATCATGCTTAGTAAAGTAGAGGGTCAGTGTGAAAAAGGAAGACCCTCAATGGGATGGACTGACACAGTGGCTGTGATGATGGGCTCAGACATAGCCCCATCTGCGATGGTGGTGCAGGGCCAGGCAGTATTTCTTTCTGTTGTATATACAGGGTCACTCTGAGTCCAAGTCGACTCAAGGACACCTAAGAACAACACAGAAATGAATGGATAAATGATCACTCTCTCAATAAAACACCTAGCTCTCCATCTGCTCCTCTGGAGGGGCAGCTGTTCAATGAACTTTCCACAGAAGTCTGAGTAGACATTGTGTCCTGCCAAGAAAGCCTTCTAGAAGTTAACATCCAAGTCAAACAGTCATCCAAAGTATGTCTAGAAAGGAATGGAATATCATCTGCTTCATTCCAAGGTGACTTCAAAATGATACATGCCCAACATCATTTGGGGACATCGAGGGCTTGTGAAAGAGCTGGATCTGATTATGTCTATCACGTCCAGTAACATCTAATGTGGCCTGTGCATGCCTGGCTTCCATTTGGAGAAAGGGAGCTGCTGGCTCCTTCTTGTTCCAAGATTAAACTCACCATGCTTTGTGTTTCTATGGCCAGTGGATATTTTTCCTTTGTGAATCATGTAGCCAGCTCCGTTATCGCTGGGGACAAACTTTGTGTAGGTGGAACCAAATTAGGTGTCATAGTGCTGCTTTCTAGCCAAATAAGCTTTCAGAAGCCCAGGGGAGCTGCAAGTACTGTCAATCCTTCAACCCCCTAATTGTGCTCCTCTCTGGAAGTCTGACTTTTTTTTTTTCCTTGGCTCTTAACTGGCATTAGCTGCAAAAGCACTGCACAAAAGAAAACTCCTCTGGAATGAGTGTCAGAATCAACCAATGCAGATTTCCAAAGAACAGCATTTGTACTTGTGGCAGAAAGCACCGGGTGTGTGCGTGTCTTAATGATTAAGTGGCAGTGCACCTTTAAAAGGTGATACCTGTGCTCTGGGTGAGGAAGGAAATACAGGGCAGGGCGGGGGGGGGGGCATGAATCACCCCCAGGCATGGCGGCTCAGAGGACAGGGCTCTCTCAAGCTTGTCCCTTTTTCTTCACCCAAAAATGATGTCACTCGTGTTCCCAAGCAGACCCAAGCAGCTTCCAGTGAAGCCAGCTGTGGTGGTTATATTTGTGTATCAACTTGGCCGGGCCTGGTTGAATGGCTGGGCAGCTGGTGGTAGTTATTCCATGATGAGGCTGGCAATCTGCTCTGTGGTGGGATCTACCACAAGCAGCTGAGTAGCTGCTTTGGGGATGTGGTCTGCTTCCCGTATATAAGCAGCAGCTTTGGGAACGGTCTCTAGCCTTATGACATGCTTGAACCCTGAATGTAGCCGTGTTGTTCAGCAGCCTGCCATGCTCTGCCAACCTTGGGACTTACAATGGACTTAAACTAATGGCCTGCTGTGTGGTTTGGGAACATCAAGACTGTGGCTTTTTACTTGTCAGTTTTGGGCTTGGCAGCCTCAGCAGCCAGCAGCTGTCTGAGTGAAGAAAAGCCTCTAGGTTCAGTGGGCCGGGAGCTGGAGGCAGAGCTGAAGCTCAAGGCTAAGGGGCTTTCACCCAGCCCCTAGAGCCTGGCACTTTGAACTTGGACTTAAAGCCCCCAAACTGTAAAAGAACAGACTCCTTTTTGTTAAGGGTATCCCATTTGTCAGAGCGGCACGAAGTAACCAGAACAGCACCCAGGAAAGTTCACAGGGCCACACGTTCCAAGTGTTTGGAAACCACAGTTGGAGGAGGATAGGCACACAATGTGCATTTGAATGTGACAATAACTCTGCTCCGGTGAGGCCCAGGGAGTACTCATTATGAACAGCCTTTGGACACAGGTTGCAGGGTAAATAGATCCTAGGATAGGGGGCATTCTGACTCGGGGGGGGGGGGTCCTGAAAGTGATGGGAGGATGCTCTCAGCCGTCCTCGAGTTGATTCTGACTCCTGGTGGCCCTGTGTGACACAGCAGAGCCGCCTCAGAGTTTCCATGAAGTTTCAGAAGCAGATTGCCTGGCAGGTCTTCTGACCCGCCTCTGGGTGGGTTCGAACTACCAACCTTTCAGCTATTCTAAGGTCTGTGCCACTCAGGGACCCCTGATAGGAAAAGGAGGAGGTGCTTTTAGTGTGCCATCAAGTTCTGACTCATAATGACCCTTCAGGACAGAGTAGAACTTCCCCATAGAGTTTCCAAGACTGTAATCTTGAGGGGAACAGATGACCAGTTCTTACTGTCTTGAGGAGTTGCTCGTGGGTTTGAACGACTGACGTTTCAGTTAGCTGCCAAGTGCTTAACCATTGTGCCACTGGGTTCCATGACGAAAGGCTATAAGAACAGAAAAAGGGGAGCCTTCTTGGCTGGAACACTGGTCCGATTTTTCATAAATTGCTGTGGGAGGAAGGTGGTGGGTAAACACGTGTCACCATGAATATTTGTCAAGGCAGTTATCTATATTTTTTATTTTTTGCAAAATGTTCTAAACAGCTTTCATTCACATGTTAAAACAAACTTCATTGAGGCATTTCATCATAAATGAAGGTATCATGTTTGGGCGTCAACAGTGGGTTAAGTCCATGGTTACTGCAGCTCTTCCTTGTATTAAATCCCTAAGCAGCTGTAAGGGTTCCAGGGCTTGACAAACCAGATAAAGCACGGAGTTCTTTGTAGATGTGTTGGTATGTTAATTTGTTATTCATTCACAATGGGATTTTCATGTAAATATTAGATATTTTCTAAGCTAGAGAAGTCTCCTGATATATATATATATATATATTTTGCCAATTCAGCCTTTTACGTTTAGTGTACAATTTAGTGACATCAATTACACCAATGGGCTGTGCAGCCATTCCCCTTAATCAATGTGATGTTTTCATTGCTACCATCAGAAACTCGGTGATCCACAAGCCATAACTCCCCTTTCTTCCTCCCTCCAGCCCCTGGTAACTAGTAATGCACCGGTTTCCATACATTTGCCTGTTTTTGTCTTTTCATGTACTTGAAGTCATACAACATATGTCTTATGTGATCATCTTATTTCACACTGCAGAATGTCTTCATCCTAGCTTCCAGCTGGGAGACTTCATTCGTCCTTATTTTCTTTCCAAAATGGTTCAGTAGGACATAGTTTTTAAAAAAACAAACCAGGGGTCGAGCTGGTATTTTAAGCTGAATCTGCAATGTTTGTTGGTTGATACGTGTCCATAGGAATACTTTTGCCCAGACTTTAATTAAAAGCACTGTATACTGGGGAGGGGGGGGCAGTCATAAAAGAAGCGCCAATTTAGGGAGGAAACGAGAAGTACAATTCCTGCCTGTCAAATATTGCCTCCTTTGTTCTATTTGAAATTCTGTGACTTAGAATTCTGTGCTATGAATCACCATCCTATGACTATAAACCCCAGAGGGAACTGTTTGTTCTAAGATCCTGTCTACAAATTAAGAAATCAGGCAGATAGTTGTGCATCTGTATAGAGCTAATGCAGATCACTGATTCTTTCCTTCTTATCGTAAACTTGGTTATACTGTAAGCACTTACATCTTAAACTGTTGTTGTTGTTGGGTGCTATCAAGTCAACTTGACCTTACCGACCTCATGTGTAACAGAGAGAAGCCATGCCTGGGCCTGCATATCCTTGCAAAGGTTGCTGTGTTTGAGCACATTGTTGCAGCTATGGGGTCACTCCATCTCCTTGAGGATTTTCCTCATCTTTTGCTGACCCTCCTGTTTACCAACCATGATCTCTTTCTCCAGCGATTGGTCCCTCCTGATGACATGTCCAAAGTAAGTCTCACCATCCTTGCTTCTAAGGAGCATTCAGTCTATATTTCCTCCAAGACAGGTTTGTTCATTTTCCTGGAAGTCGTTCAATGTTCTTTGCCAATACCACAATTCTAATGTGTCAATTCTGCCTTGGTCTTCCTTTTTCATTGTCTATTGTTGTCCATTAAAACTGTTGTTGTTAGATGCCACCCAGTCAGTTCTGACTCATAGAAACCTTACATGTTGTTGTTTGTTGTTGTTGTTATGTGCCGTCAAGTTGGACTCTCTCATAGTGACCCCTCCTTGGGTTTCCGAGGCAGTATCACTATGGATATTTTATTTTTTTGGAGCTCTGGTAGCATAGTGCCTAAGGCACTTGACTGCTAACCAGAAGGCTGGCGGTTCAAACCCACCAGCCACCCCTCGGAAGGAAGATGGGGCAATCTACTTCCGTAGTGACACTGCCTCGGAAACCCAAGGAGGGGTCGCTATGAGTCGGGTCCGACTTGACGGCACATAACAACAACAACAACATCACTATGGAAGTAGATTGTCCCATACATACAACAGAACAAAAACCTGCCGTGTTCTGTGCCATCCTTAAAATAGTTGCTGTGTCTGTGCTCATTGCCACAGTCTCCATCTTGTGGAGAGTTGGCCTCCTTTCTGCTGACCCTCCACTAAATATGATGCTCTTCTCCAGGGACTAGGTCCTCCTGACAACACATCCAAAGTATGTGAGACAAAGTCTTGCCATCCCCCTAGGAATTTTCTGACTGTACTTCCAAGACAGATTTGTTCATTCTTCCGGCAGTCCATGGTACATTTAGTATTCTTAGCCAACACTATAATTCAAAGACATCAATTCTTCTTCACTCTTTTTTATTCATAAACCAGCTTTCATATGCATATGAGGCAATTGAAAATACCATGGCTTGGGTCAGGCACACCTTAGTCCTCAGGGTGACATCTTTGCTTTTTAACATACATTAAACTAGAGTTTAAAAATTATTTCTTCAGGTGGTAGAGTCGTTCTTTGCATATCTAATTCTGTTCTGAGTATTATTAAATTTCTAAAATATATGTGTTAGGTTGAAGTAACATTTTCCACAGAGTTCCTTTTTGCTTTCTCATAGTAAAATATTTTAATTGCGTATAAAAACATACTCAATGATGTTTATCATAAGAAGACTCATTGTGTTTAAAATGCTATTCCATATAATCCTAATTACTGTGTAAAAAATCATGGAGTCCTATAAAGTTTTCATTAAAGAATTTTAAGTTGGAGGAGAGAAAGTATGCAATAGGTTAAATAGTTTTAAATACATAGAAGTTCCTTTTTCCTGCCATTTGTAGTGTTAAGGACTTGGATGCTGCATTATTTGTTTACAATCACATTGTTTTCATTCACGGGTTAGCCATGTGACCTTAGAGAAACTCATGAGATTTCTAAGCCTTCCTTTCTTCAGTAGTTGTTGTCGTGAGTGGCCACCAAGTCAACTTCGACTCATGGTGACCTCATGTACAGCAGAACAAAATATTACCCAGTCGTATGCCATGTTTTGGTTTTTATGCCACCTGCATGATCATATGTATCCTTGAGTCCATTGTAGCCACTGTGTATTTCGAGTGCCGTCCAACCTAGAAGGTTCATTTCCCAGTGCTATATTGGACAGTATTCTTTTGTGATCCATAGGATTTCCATGGACTTTTCTTCAGAGATAGACACCAAACTTTTCTTCCTACTCTGTCCAAGTCTGGAAGTTCCACTGAAACTTACCTACAACGAATGGCCTCCTGGTATTTAATACCAGTAGCAAAGCTACCAACCTCATAGCAGCACACAAGCTACCACCGTATGACAAACAGATAGATGGTGGCCTCGGTGGCTAGATGGGGATAAAGATAACATTGGTACCCACCTGATAAGGTTCTGATGAAGGTGCAATAAGACCATGAATGTAAAGACCTGAATGAAGAACTTGGCACATGATAAGTGCTGAATATATGATCACTCATCATTGTTGCTTTTATATTTACTTATTTTTATGATAGAGAATATTAATCTTCCGAACTACCTTTACAGTTCCCAAACAGAGGGGGTCAGCCTGTACTCTCCTCATGCTGTGAACTCTAGGATTCACTGGATTGAAGATAATAAAAGCCCAAATGGACACAGTGCTTTTTGTTGTCCCATGCCATCAATTCACTGAGTCTGGTGACCTAGTGTGTAACAGTGGAACATTGACCAGTCCTACACCATCTTCATGTCATTGGTATGTTTCAGTCCCTTGCTATGACTGTGGTGTCAATCCATCTCATTGAGGCTTCCTGTTGTTTTCACTGACCTTCTGACTTTACCAGTCATGATGTCCTTTTCTAGTGACTGGTCTTTCCTGATGACATAAGTAAAGTAAACCAGTTCAAGTCCTTCTACCCTCCCTTCTAAGGAGCATTCTATTTGTATTTCTTCTGAGACTGATTTGTTCATTCCTTTGGCAGTCCACAGTATATTCAATATTCTTTGCCAATACCACAGTTGGAAACCATCAATTCCTCTTCTGTCTTCTTTTTTCACTGTCTTAGGAAGCAGCTATTTGCAGATGTCTCCCTCTTAAAAAGAGTTGTAATTTGAGAGTTCTAAACCCAATAAAAGAGCTCTGGTGGTGTAGTACCTAAGGCACTTGACTGCTAACCAGAAGGCTGAAGGTTCAAACCCACCAGTCACTCCTCGGAAGGAAGATTGGGCAATCTACTTCTGTAGTGACACTGCCTCGGAAACCCAAGGAGGGGGGCTCTGTGAATCTTATCCGACTTAATGGCAGTGAGTTTTGTTAGTTTTAAACCCAATAAAGATAACAAGTCTGCCATCTGGTGGATATTGATTTCAACTAGGTAGACTTCTCTGTGCTAGACCAGAGATTTTCCATCTCCCCAAAAAGACATTGTCCTGCTGCTAGAATGACGGGCCTGGCGGCTGTTGGAATTCTGTCTGGCAGGTATGTGGGTAGATGGGTGAACACACAGCATGCATGGGGAAAATGAAATGTTTTATGGCTGCAGTGAAATGTTCTTTCCATTCAGTGCTTTCAGCACTAGAGAGTGCTGGGGGTTATGGAAAGAACTCTGAGCTTTCTGATCACTCCCTGTGGAGAGTAAATGTGACTTTCAAGGTGTAGTGAAAGACAGGCCACTGGTAAAATGGGCCAGTGCAAGAGAGAAAAGAAGGTGGATGTCACACTCACAAACCAGAGTTGTCAGGACATTACAGCAAATGATTTTATTTGATGGGAAGGTGGTATTTGATATTAATTCTGACATCTGTGCATGTAACATGCATGTAGGTACACACGTATACAGATACATGCATACATGCATGCACACACACACGTGTACACACAGTGGAGTGGAAATTATTCCTGCAGAGGGCTTCAGTCCCTAAGCAGGCTGTGGTCTTTTATCTCCCGATTGACATTGGCTTGAAGCGCTAACTGATGGAGATTGAAGACTGCAGCCTTCAGCATGGATTACATCTCCACATAAAGAAAAACAGAAATGTTCACAACTGGACTAATGAGCAACATCGTAATAAATGGAGAAAATAGACAAATGGCTAAGGATTTCATTTTACTTGGATCCACAGTCAATGCCCATGGAGGCAGCAGTCCAGAAATCACATGACGTATTGCAGTGTGCCCACTGCAATCTGCTGCAAAAGACCTTTAAGATGTTAAAGAGCAAAGGTGTCCCTTTGAGGATTAAGCTGCACCTAACGCAAGCCATGGTCTTTTCAGTAGCCTCATATGCATGTGAAAGCTGGACAATGAGTAAGGAAGACTGATGCCTTTGAATTAAGGTGTTGGCTAAGAATGTTGAATATACCATGGATTACCAGAAAAAATGAACAAAGCTGTCTTGGAAGAAGTACAGCCGGAATGCTCCTTAGAAGCAAGGATGGTGAGATATTGTCTCACGTTCTTTGGTCATGTTATCAGGAGGGAGCAGTCCCTGAAGAATGACATGATTCTTAAGTTGGTCAACAAAATTGAGGAATATCCTCAACGAGATAGATTGACACAGTGACTGCAACAATGGGCTCAAACTTAGCAACGATTGTGGTGATGGTTCAGGACCAGGCAGTGTTCTGTTCTGTTGTACGTAGTGTTGCTATGAGTTGGAACTATCTCGACGGCACCTGGCAACATCAGTGACATTCAAATTGGTGAAAACAAAATAAATAATGGAGATGGTTGTCTTCAGAGGCTTCTGTTGCTGAGAGCAGAAGACATTTTCTTTTGTAATTTGATGGAGTTGACCTTGACATATGGCCCTGACCTGCTGCTCAAGCCTGCATACCTTGTGGCCCTTCTGATAAGCTTCTTGGTTCTGTGGACTTAAGGAGTCTTTAGAGTTCCTGTGACAGGGACCAACTCAAGCAAATAATAAAGGAAGTTGATTTGCTGATGGACTGGAGATTCATGGGTCCACCTAGCTGTAGGTGTCTGGATTCACGAGTTCAGATGATGTCATCATGGTCAGTCTCTCTGATTCTCTCCCTCTCCTCTTCTGTCTAGTCCCTCTTCTTTCTCCTTCCCTTCCCTCTCCCGCTCCTGTGATGTCTCCTCCTTCCTGATCTCCCTCCTTTTCTCACTCCCTTGCTTCCCTTCTCTCTTTCTCATTCTGTCTCCTTTGGCATCTCTCCACCTTTTTTCGCTCATGTATTTTCTACATTGGCTTCCTTCTCAGTCAGGTTCTCCCCATGTGGTGGGAAGGACAACCCTGAAGGCCCAGGTTTGCACCTTCATCAGTATGTTTGTTTTTGTGAAGAGGAGACCCTCCCACTTGGCATGTCATCAGTCCCTGGAAAGGGAGGAGCATGTCTACCTCAGTCACACGTACCCTTAGACCAGTAGCCACTTTGGGTGGGTGACTCTGAACATGCTCAGTCATGGGCCCTTCCAGTGATTCAGGAGATGGAGTCTTATGATGATAGAGTGGGCAGTTTGCTGTGACTAGTGGGATTCTGTTAACCAACAGACGGACAAAGGAGGTGCTGGGTAGGAAAAGCAAAGATAGGTGCCCGTAACATCAGTACCTTTAGTGCATGCCTTTGCTTGTCTCTGCAGCTTTGCTAATGGTGTTCTTTGTTGGCGTGCCTTACCTTCCCAGATTGCACTCATCCTTCAGGTTGCTTCCTCGGTGGACCTTTTCCACCAGGCAGACTTCTGCTCATTTCTATTTTAAGCCTATAGCCCTTGCCTGCACTTCTCATTTGTTTATTTTAAGGTTTGTTTATTTTAAGGTTAAAGGTAACGATTGTTGTTTTATCTCCAACATTATTCCTACCTTCACCTCCCTTTGACTGTTCTCTTTGGTTTAGTTTTTCAGTGTTGCATGGCTGTTGGGTTTGGGATCTCACACATCTTTGGATGCTTTGTGTGTCTACCATGGGCAGTACTGATTCTTGTTAGTGGCTCTCAAGTCGGCCCCAAACTCACCGTGACAGCGAGCACAAGGGAATGAAATGCTGCCTGGTCCTCTCCATCCTCATGGTGGGTTGTGGATGGGACCATTGTGATCAATACCATTAGGTGATAGTCAAATGTAGATCTCCAGACCTTTCTTCCTAGTCTATCTGAATCTGGAAATTCTGCTGAAAACTGTTCAGCATCCCAGAAACATGTTTCCACTGTAGATGAGATGCGGTGGCAGGCCATCAAACCTGGAGCTCCTGCAGGGAAGGGGAGAATTTGACCACTGAACCATCCATGCACCCATTTTTAATTTTAATGGAATGGAAACTTCAAGGTACCAAAGACAGAGCTGTTGGAAGAATTTCCCTGCCCTTTATGCCTGACTCCCTTGTAAGTTCAGTGCTCAAGCAGCCTTTAGGTCTTCAAGAAGCCATCTCCCTCAGGGTGGACCTCATCGATAATCTGTGCAGTCCTGGCCCCTCAGGGTGGACATTGCTTCCCTGGAGACAGGGGCACAGGAAACCAGGGAGTGTCCCGCACCCTACAGCTCAGGTTCTGGATCACACTACTGCTACTGCAAAGGTCAGGGAAGGGGACCTTGTTTGTCCTTCATTTTTCCCAATGAGGCAAAGATTACAGGTCCAGGTGAAGGTCAACTACAAAGTCCACCTATGGCAAAATCCAATTACAAGCTTTGCCCTTAGAGAAATGCCAGTGGAACTTGGTTGTGCTTTATTTGGGATGCAAACTGACAGTCATGCCTGTGATGTATTCAGGAAGACATATCTATTAGAGATAGCCTAACAGTGGGGACACACTCAGATTTGCATTTTAATTCATTTTCCCTCAGTGCTGATATGCAGCTTATCTTTCAAGAACAGGCTCACATCAACCCTGATACACATTATAATGCTCATAATCAATTAGTTTGATCTGTTCACATGAGAAGGGAGAAAAGCCATTGCACAAAGCAGAGGGTTTCAATCCTCACGCAGGGATTTGGCTCAGGATTTCCCATAACAATTGTTTTCCACGTTTACTTGTTTTTCACCCGCTAACTGAAGTACCAACAGCTTAGGGAGGAGATCCTGTGTTACACTTGGAGTGAGATGGGCTTGAGTTCAGATTCCGCCTCCCATACATATTCCGAAAAAACCAAACTCTCTGCCATCGAGTCAATTGTGACTCGTAGTGACCCCCTTTGAGTTTCCTAGGTGGTAAATCTTGATGAAAGTAGATTACCCAGTCTTCCTTCTGTGGAGAAGCTGGTGGGTTTGAACTGCCAACCTTCTGGTTAGCAGTCAAATGTCTTAGGCACTGTGCCACCAGAGCTCCTTCACATACATGTTGGTTATGTGCAATCACTACACTTGAGCTCCAGTTTCTTTATCTGTAATAATTATTTAACAATTGTTAGTCTGCCTTATGGAGACCCCCTTTAGAATAGAGCAAAGCATTGCCCAGTCCTGCACCTTTTTTTGGATGGTAGCTCTGGTAGCATAGTGCCTAAGACACTTGACTGCTAACCGGGCGGCTGGCTGTTCAAACCCACCAGCCACTCCTCGGAAGGAAGGTTGGGCAATCTGCTTCCGTAGTGATTTGCCTCGGAAACCCAAGGAGGGGCTGCTGTGAGTCAGAGACAACTGGACGGCACACAACAACAGCACCATTTTTGTGACCATCGCTATGTTTGAGTCTGTAGTTGTGGCCGTTGAGTCAGTCCAGCACAGGGAGGGTTCCCCTCACCTTCTTTGGCCTTCTGCTTTACCAAATGTGACTTTTTCCCCCCAAAATTCACTTGAGTCCATCAACTTGTTGGAGACCCAACATGACAAATTACTGGAATTTTCTGACTAGGTTTGGACAAACGTGAATTGACTTAATCTTGTTAAAGTGTTGCCTTTATTCCTGAGACTTGTAAAATTTTCTTTGTTTTGTGTTGTTTCAGACTGAATGGTAGAGAGGAGGATAGATCAGGACCTGACAGGTCCCCACTGATCTGTCCCATCAGAGAGTAAAGTTAAGGGTACAGAAGCTCAAATGTGACCCGGGGAACACTGGCATCAGAGATCTTCTCTGGCATTTTGGCCCTTCAGGAAATGATTAGGAATTTAAGCATCCAAGTGTCATAATGGATGAGTACAGTTGAGTTCACGTGTTAGGATGCCCTGTTCCTTTTGCACCCTTTTGGCTAAAAGTTCAGATTGATGGGCTAAGCTCAGGCAGAGCCTAGGATGCCTTTGAGAGGAGCTGGAAGGTGGTTGATGTATTTTCCAATAGCCTGGTAATTCAAAGGAAGACTCTGGAGCCAGACTTCCAGGGTTAGACTCTCACATCCACCATTTACTTCTATCTGTGTGTCCTTGGATAGACTACTGACCTCATCTATTCTTCATTTCCTTTCATGGTAAAGTGGGAATACAGACAATATGTATCCAGTAGAGTTGGTATGAAGATAAAATGAGTTAACACCATGTAAGCACATGTTGTTGTTGTTATGTGCCATCGAGTCGGACCTGACTTATAGCGACCCCTCCTTGGGTTTCCAAGGCAGTATCACTACGGAAGTAGATTGCCCAACCTTCCTTCTGAGGAGTGGCTGGTGGGTTTGAACCGCCAGCCTTCTGGTTAGCAATCAAGTACCTTAGGCACTACGCTACCAGAGTTTCCTATGTAAGCACATAGGACTGGCCTAATATACATAGTAAATACTTGTAAAGGTTTACTATAATTCTAGGGCTGTGACTCATACATCAATAAACAAGCAGCTAAAATTTAATGATGTACGAGGTGTGTAGGGTCAACAATGAGGTGAGAAGTAGATTGTCTCTTGGATAAATATTTCCCATAACATGTCCCTGGGAACCCATAGTCTGCAAAAGATGCTAATGGGATTTCTGACTGCAGGATCCCCGATCATAAATATTTGGGAAACTTCTCTTGGAAATCTGTGATGCACATTAGTATTTTAACATCAACGGTTCTGCTAGAGCCTAGAGAAGAGAAACTAATTTGACTTTGTTTAATCCCGTTTGGCCCGAATGTGTTTGATCACAGAACCCTGATGGGGGCAGGGTTTTCCTTCGGGGTTAGGGAGGCTGAGGGTGGAGGTGTTTATTATTTCTGTGCATTTGTCTTTCATAGCACCTATTGATAGCTCCGTGGAGCCCTGATGGCATAGTGGTTAAAGCATGAGGCTGCTAACCAGAAGGCTCGTGGTTTGAAACCACCAGCTGCCCAATGGAAGAAAGATGAGGCAGTCTGCTTCCATAAACATTTACAGCCTCGGAAGCCCTGTGGGGCAGCTCTGCTGCGTCATGTGGGGTCACTGTGAGTTGAAAATAGATTCGACGACACATAACAACAAGATGAATTGCTTCAGGAGCTAGCGTTTCCTCTCTAGAACACACTTTAGGACAGAACTCAAATGTAACATGCACATGAAGGTGTGATTAAAACTGCAGGTTTTGATTCAGTAGTGCTGGAGTGGGCCTGGGGTTCTGCATTTCTAACTAGTTCCCAGTGACTAGTCTGTAGACTAGTCCTTTGAGATGCGAGGCTGTGTGAGGATGCCTGTGAAAGCGACCCGAAGTCTTAACAGTGATGTATGGAGGCGGGCTTCATGCACCGGTCATCAACCCTGATTGCACGTTAGAACTAGAAGGGACAATGTGGAAAAGAGCTCTTGATTCAGCAGGTTCAGGGATGGGTCTCAGGCATGGACATTTTTCAGAAGAGTTCTAGATGATTTTACTGAACAGCGAGGGTGGACAAGTGAGGGGTTCAATAGCTGGAGCTAGAACTCCTCATGCTGAACCTAGCTTCAAATGAGCCCCTTGACCTGAGTCATTAAACTCTCAGTACGTCCATGTCTCCATGTGTAAAAGGGGCAATGATGGTGCCTCAACTCCAAGGAGGTCTGGTGGTACACTGGTTAAAGCTTTGGGCTGCTAACCAAAAAATTGGTGATTCAAACCCCCCAGCCACTGCCCGGGAGAAAGATGAGGCTGTTGGTTTCCATAAAGATTGACAGCCTTGGAAACTCTGCGGGGCAGTGGTGCGTGTCTTTCCTGTAGCCGCTATGAGTGGGAATGGACTTGGTGGCAGCAGATTTGGCTTGGGTTTGGTCAACTCCGAGTCTCTGTGAGGACTGAATGATACCCATGCTTGTAAGCCAGCAGCCTGGTGTTTGACATGGACTCGTCCTTTGGTGCTGTAGAGTCAGCTTATGTAGGACGGGAGGAGACGTTGGCCAGTCCTGCACCAGCCTCATGATTGTTGGGGTGCTTGCGTCCACTGTTGTGGCCACTGTCCATAGAAATACCATCCAGGGCCCCCTCATTGCTGCTGACTCTCTGCTTTGGACCAGCTCAGCAATCAGAGTCATTTTGGGGTCGTCTTCTTCTATTTTGTTCAATGTAACGGAGATCCTGCTATCGTTGGGTGCCGTTGAGCCAGTTCTCACTCATAGTGACCTCGTGTGTGTGACAGAGTAGAACTACCCCATACTGTGATCTTCATGGAAGCAGATTACCAGGCCTTTCTTCCGTGAAGCTGCTGGGTGGGTTCACATCAACAATCTTCTGGTTAGCAGCCAAGAACCTGTTTGATTGGTTGCAAACCAAAACCAGATGCACTCAGTTGAAGTTCCTTAATAAATGGAGAACAGTATCATATATCTACTGGGTATGTATGTCCTTATCTGGGGAAAGCCCACTTTTTGCCTAAATTGCCCTAGCAAGCATCCACTTAGGCTGTAATCTCCATGACAACAGGCAAATTGATTTTGTTTATCATGATATCACTGGTGTCTTTGCTGCTTGAATTAAGTCACAGTGGTGACTGTGTCAACTTCGGTCTGCACCCTTCGGTTTGTATTAGTGGCTGAAGAGAACAAGATGATCATAATGAAGAACTGAGGGAGATCATATTCTGCATTATTTACTTCGGTGATTTTATGAAGTGTAATGCTTTTCCTTTCTTAATTTAGAAGTAGGCAACTGAATCTCATTTCGTGCTTTCTGCAAAATCAGCTGAGCTCCCTGCCCTCTTCCTCCATCCCATCGCTCACAAACTAAAATTCAGTAGCTTTGTGTTTCTCTGCCTTCTCTTGGCGCTTTTTCCCTTTACCACTCCCACTGTGCTCGGTGGTCATTCTTTGCTGACTGACTTAATTCCCAGCCCTAACTTGAGTTGATCTCTTTCATATTGGACTGAGTGTTGGTTTGTGCTTTAGGGGTTCAGGGGGCGGGCTGTATGTTTTTACGTTTTCATACTATGTGAATGCCAGTGGTAGTGGTGTTGTTAGCTGTCACCAAGTCTGCCTCCGAAAATTGTGGCGACCCCGTGCCGAATGGAATCAGACCATTACAGTCCTGAGGATTTTCACTGGCTGACTCTGGGAAGCAGATCACCAGGTCTTTTTCTCATCAAGTGAATAGAAGTGCTTAATAATTTTTAGGGTCTTCCTAGGGCAAGTATCTATTGTATTCAAGTTAAACTTCCATCTCCTACAATGATATAGGAAAGAAGATTCTTGTTCTTTTTCTCCTATGAGAAGAGGAAAATAAGACCACCTCTCTCCACGTCCACTGTTGTCCCAGCAAGGAATAAAGATGCTCAAGAGAACATCTGTGAAGGAACTTGACAGAAGTCCTTGGAGAGAAAGCTTGGCTATACTGGCTGGTACTTCAAATCTCATGAGACTTTGAATTAAGAACGACACACTTGAGCACACAATGAGACTTCCAGACTCAC
>NW_006921648.1:5088811-5090086 GCF_000298275.1 Orycteropus afer afer
GAGTTCATTGAGCTGACCCCAGATTCACAGCAAACCCAAGCACAGTTGAGTGAAGTGCTGCCCGACCCTGCACCATCCTCACCCTCTGTTAGGGATTGGGTCTCTGTGAACCACAGTTTTCATTGGCTTATAGAGAATTAAGTATTTTTCAGTGGAAAATATCTTTAGAAATCACATCACTGAAGGCTGGTTGAGAACAAAGGGTACTTTAAAGAATGTGTTCATTCTAGTTACTTTCATATTGATGATGAAGTTGTCACTGAATTGAGAAACAATGAGTCAGGAGTATTGTAGAGGACATCTTGTTGCTTTTCTCATCCAGTCATTTAAGACTTTCATTTTTGTATTTCTTTTTGGCTGGAAGAAGCCCGGTGGCACAGTGGTTAACAGCTTGGCTACTAGCAGAAAGATGGGCAGCTGGGACCCACCAGCCACACCACAGGAGAAAGATGTATCAGTCTGCTTCTGTAAAGATGGCAGCCTTGGAAACCCTATGGGGCAGTTCTACTCTGTCTTATAGGGTCACTATGAGTTGGAATCAACTCAACGGCAGTGGCTATGATGGCTGGATTAAAATATCTGTGTTGACTATTATAACTCCCAGATGGAATCTCAGTTGTTCTCTTTAGCAATAGCCCGTCCATCTTCATTTGTGAATAAAGGTAAAGTGATTTAGATCAGGATTTCTGTCTTCAGCGTCCGTAAGATCCCATGAGTGAATACTAAAAAACTCGCTGCTCTCCAGTCGATTCTGACTTATAGTGACCCCTCCTTGGGTTTCTGAGGCGGTATCTCTATGGAAGAAGATTGACCAGTCTTCCGTCTGAGGAGTGGCTGGTGGGTTTGAACTGCCAGCCTTCTGGGTAGCAGTCAAATGGTTTAGGTCCTATGGCACCAAAGCTCGTTAAGTGAATACTATCACATGGAAAGAACAACAACAACAACAAAAGCAACTCATTAGGGACTGAAATAGCTCATTCAGAAAATGATTTGCCCCTGTTGAGAAGGGCCTTGAGGTGGTATGCTTGCTGCTCCAACAAGCTCTCTTTCTGGGAGGGGTCCTTCTGAGGCCTATTGACGTGTGGGTAGTAATAGGACTGGAAGAGAAGCTGTTTCCTCCAAGGAGGGAGAAAGTGGACAGAAATTGAGGGACCATGTACAACAAGATGCCTTTGAAGCACTTGTTGGATGTATGAGATAAGAAGAGAGAATTGCACGGGGGCTGAGTGATCCTTTAAGTGTTCAAGGCTGAGGCTCCCAGGCTCTGTGGTTATG
>NW_006921648.1:5108461-5122340 GCF_000298275.1 Orycteropus afer afer
CTGCTCATCAACAAAACCCATTGCTTCCCTCCTTCTCTATCTGTGGATGGCATTCAGGTGCTTAGAAACATGTTAATGAACCGCTGTGACTCCTGTCCTTCCCTCCTGTCCTGCGTGACCCCTTGAAAGGTTGCTGAATGCAACGCTTTCATTGTTCTTATAGCTCTTCTTCAGATCCAGGCCATCTGTCAGCCTGTCACCAGGCTGCATAGGTATCTCTACTTCCTTGCTTTCCCTCTTCAAATTCTGCCACTTCAGTAGACATGAATGTATTTAAAACTTCACATTTTCATAGTCAGGATTAAGAACACACTCAGCAGCGTGATTTGTCCTCTATGCTTCTCTGAACACTCCTTGTCTCTCACTTGAAACAATAGCTTGTTCATGGTTACTTGCACACAATAAACCTTTGCTCATTTCCATCCTCTGTTCATGCTGTTTCCGTCAACCATCTTTGCCTGGGAATTGTTAGTTATCTTCTGGTGCTTAGTGCAGCAGGCAAGCCCTCCCTGAGTTCCACTGCCTCTTTACTTTCTGAGTTGAGATCCATCCTATGGTCACCCACATGCCCTACAAGGAGACTTGGTAGTGTGGCAGTTAAGCAGTCAGCTGCTAACGGAAAGGCTGTTGGTTCAAACCCACCCAGTAACTCCATGAGAGAAAGACTTGGTGATCTGCTCCTGTGAAAGTTACAGCCTAAAAACCTCTGTGGGGAAGTTCTACTCTGTCACATGGGGTCACTATAAACCCAGATCCACTCAGTAGCACCTAACAACAACAACAGCTCTGTTCCTGCACATCAAATTTGTGGTGTAACTACAGGTGCTTTATGCATATGTGTTTTCATTGTTAAATTGTGTGCTCCTTTATGACAAGCATTCTGTGTCTTACTCATCATTCTTAGTGACTAAGTTAATGTGTAATATGCAGTAACCCCCTGCCTTTGACTTGATTCCCACTTGTAGCAACCCTAGGGGACAGAGTAGAACTGCCCCATAGGTTTTCCAAGGCTGTAAATCTTCACAGAAGCAGGCTGCCACATCTTTCTCCTGTGGAACGGCTGGTAGATTTGAACAGCTGAACTTTTGGTTAGCAGCTGAATGCCCTAACTGCACTACTGAAACTCCTTTGTAATAGGTAGTAGAGCCTTAAGATCTTGATGGATATTTGCACAAATGAATGAATGAATAGACAAGAATAAATTTCACTATTGATAGTGTCAGGCACTGTACTAGGAGCTAAACTTAATGCAATCCTCTCCCTAATTTTTGTTGCTATATACACTTAAAAAAATGTGCACTTGAAAATACCACAGTAAGCATTATAATTTCTGTCTGTTTCCAGCAGTGTGTGATGAGGTCCTTGAGAGAAGAAAATGTGTCCTGCTTTTATGTGAATATGCTTCAAGACTGGCAGTACAAAGCCACCCAGTGACTCCACGGGAGAGAGACCTGGTGACCAGCTTTTGTAAAGATTACAACCAAGAAAACCCTTGGGGCAAGTGACCCCATCACATGGGGTCACTATGAGTCGGAATCAACTGGCCAGTACCCAACACCAAGTGTGACACTACGTGTTCAGTAATATTTAGCAGATCCGCAGAAACTTAAAATCAATAATTTGCATGTTCTAGAAACCATGATTATTCTCCTGTGGTTGCCAGACACATCCTACCTCATTCATATGTTACAGTCCCACCCTTTCAGGCATAAGATGGAAGGGAGACAGTGAAGTAACTCACCTGGCAGTTGCGAGAAGAACACAGTGGGATCTCCCATTGCTCATTTATTACAGGAATGATACTTTCCCTGAAGTCTCCCTTTGCTTTATCTACCTTTTCACATATCCAAAATTAGTGTAGTCCCCACCATTTTGATAGAAGATACAAGATAGAATATCTTGCTTTTTAGTTTGAAATGAGGTTTGTATTAGCCTCAACGTGTCTTCCCTCTACATTCCCAAATCTCTCAGATACAGAATCAGAGAAGAGCAAGGGTCACTCATATTGCAATCTACTAATTAGAATCCCTCACCAGTGTGCAATGACTTGAGAAAGTTAATGATCATATAAAACATATTTCCTTTAGGCAACATGCCCGTAATACTTAGTCTCTCTCTCTGGTGGATTTCTCTGGATATAGATGATATTTAGAGTTGTCCATGTTACTTCACAGACCAGCCGTCTTATACCTTACATCCCTTTATCTGAAGTTTAATTCTTTACTTTTGCTACTCCCACCACAAATTCATTGAAAGTCAATCTAAAGTTTATGCAGCTTCCCATGTTTTGGAACATAGACAAATCCTGGCCCTTAGTTGATGCCTAGTAACTTTGTGGAATGCATAGGTAATATCTCTGTTGGTGAGGGTGGGTAGGGAGATGTCGTGTGCTCTTTCAAGGGGACAGAATGAGCTCATGTGATTCATGGCTCATAATCCTGATGCATCTCCAGACAGAGAGGAGCAGGCTTGAGCAGAAATGGAGACTAAGATGGAGCATGAAGGGGATTGTGTGGGTGTGGAATGAACTCTGTCTGGAAGTCAAAATCATAAAGGCAAGGTGGTGGTTGCTGCTGTTGTTATGTGCTGTCGAGTCGGGCCTGATTCACAGCAACCCCTCCTTGGGCTTCTGAGGCAGTATTACTATGGAAGTAGATTGCCCAACCTTCCTTCAGAGGAGTGGCTGGTGGGTTTGAACCGCCTGCCTTCTGGTTAGCAGTTAAGTGCCTTAGGCACCACACCACCAGAGCTCCCAGGTGGTGGTTAGGTGCCATCAAATTGGTCCCAACTCATAACGACCCTGTGTACAGCAGAACGAAACACTGCCTGGTCCTATGGGCAGAGTAAAAGTAAACCCTGTAGTAATGTCCAGCTACCATTTATTGAAGGGTACCTGGATAATGCAAATGGCTAATGCTATTTGCTGCTGATCAAAAAGTTGGAGGTCAGAGTCCATCCAGAGATACCTCGGAAGAAAGCCCTGGTGATCTCCAGACAAACCCAATGGAGCACAGTTTACTCCAATCCACGTGGGTCTCCGTGAGTTGGAGTCAAGTCCGTGGCAATGGGGGCTGAGCATACTTACCACAAGGGGCCCTGATGGTGCAGTGGTAAAGCTTTGCAGAAGCAGACTTCGACACCTTTCTCCTGTGGAGTGGAGTGGCTGGTGGGTTTGAACTGCTGACGTTTTGGTTAGCAGTCTAGAACTTTGACTGCCATACTGCCTGGGCTCCCTCCTGTCAAGATTATAGCCGACAGAGCCCCATGGGGCAGTTCTGCTCTGTCCCTCATAGTTGTGTGAGTGGAATTGACTCCAGTGCAGACAAGAGCAACACTGTTGACTGAACATTTCGTATGAACTTCATAGCGTGCTTTACTTCTGTTCTCATGTAATGCTCCAAGAAGTACCATCGTCTCCCTTTTTTTAGACGAGGAAACCGAGACTTAAAAAGTTAATCACTAAGTCCCTAGAGGCAGCATAGCCATTAAGTGAAATATTAGGGTTAGAACTTAGGATCCCAAAGTTCATACTCTTTAGCACTGCTAGCACTACGTGTTAGGTTTTTGCCTCTGTCAAATTATTAACCACTGCCATTGAGTTGGTTCCAACTCATAGTGACCCTGTGGGACAGAGAAGAGCTGCTCCATGGGGTTTCCAAAGCTGTAATCTTTACAGAAGCGGACTGCCTCACCTTTCTCCTGTGGAGAGGGTGGTGGATTCGAACCAGTGACCTTATGGTAGCAGCCAAGCACCTAACCACTGTGCCACCAGGACTCCCTGGCCAAAGCATGAGCTGTGTTACTGTGTTATTTTGAGTATGTGGCCTAACTGAGTTTCATTACGTCATGTGTGAAATTGAAGTGATGATGCCTATCTTTCAGTTTTCGTGAGGGTGACTCAAGTAATTTATGGAAAGCATTTAGCACATTGCATGGGACATGGTAGGCAGTAAATCCAAGCTGTCCTTAATAACAAATAATTTGCTTCCCTTCTGGAAGATTTCACTTTGGATACACAGATGTGACTTTCAAAACCAAGATCACCAACCCCCTCGAGTTTGAATTATTACCTAACTAGATCTATGAAACTGGAAATACAGAAATAACATACAGTTCCAGCAATATCAACATTATTATTTTCATTTTTTTCCCTGATGCTGTCAGCTTGTTATTTGTGCTATTTCTTAGAATAATAGAATTTATTCAGGCAATTTATTCTTAATACAAGTGATGTAAATGGTGCCATGCCGTGCTTCTATATCATGCTAATAATAATGTCAGATTCCTTTCTCTCTCTCCCTCTCTCTTCTTCTCTTTACAAATGGAGACATTGATTTCAGACCTGTCCTGTCTTTTATTGCCTTTTCTGCACTGAGGTCATCCCTGCTTGCTGTCTACACTGGATTCCAGAAGGTGAACTGGTTTAGTTTACCACCATCCAGGGACATTTTCAGAACATTTATCATGTGCTTTCTTCAATGCAAGGAGCCCTGGGGGTTAAAGCGGTTAAAGCACTCGGCCACCAACTGAAAGGTCAGAGGCTCCAACCCGCCAGCCATCCATGGGAGAAAGATGTGGCAATCTGCTTCCGTGAAGATTGACAGCCTTGGAAACCCTCTGGGAAAGTTCCACTCTGTCCTCTAGGGGTGCTGTGAGTCAGAATGGACTCCAGGGCAGTGGGCGTGTTTGGGCTTTGCTTCTTTGAAGATTGACAGCCTGGGAGACCCTGTGGGGCAGTTCCACTCTGTCCTCTAGGGGCGCTGTGGGTCAGAATGGACTCCATGGCAGTGGGTGTGGTTTGGGCTTTGCTTCTTGGAAGATTGACAGCCTGGGAGACCCTGTGGGGCAGTTCCACTCTGTCCTGTAGGAGCGCTGTGGGTCAGAATCGATTCAACAGCAGTGGGTTTGGTTCTTGGTTTCTTCAATGCTGTGTGTGTTGCAGTGGAGGGAAAGTGAAGATACATTTTGTCTCCTGAGTTAAAAGTTAAATCTGTTAGTGGAAAATGCCCATCTGGGAGATGATTTCTGGGCACATACGGAGCTTTCCCTTGGAGCTTCTGCAGTATTATTGACTGCATACATGCGTACCAGCAGAGGTCAGCGTGCAGGGCCCCAGGTTGTCTTAGCCGGTGCCCTGGTGCTGGTGCCCTCCTTCACACTGTGGGTGCGTGTTACAGTACAGTGTGCTCCCTATGAAAATGTCAGTGGCTGAGTTTTCAGAAATGGGCCACCAGACCCTTCTTCTGAGGTGACTCCGTCTAGTTTTAACCCTCCATATGTCTTCTGACGCTTAGTTCCAGCCCTAGACCTTTCCTCTGGGCCTGAGACTCCTGTCTCATGCAGACATCTCCTTGCCCTCTGGCCATCTCCCCTTGGATATCCTAGGGCCACATCGTCTGAAACTGAGCTCAACCCGGGCCCCAGCCTTCCTACCTGAGTCCGTGCCAGCTCCTTCATCCCTGTGAGTCACGGACGCATGTTGCAGCCCTGGTGCCACCTCCATCAGGCCTCACCTACCTGCAATGCGTGGCCCATTTTCATCCATTAACCGCTTTCATATTTCCTGAGCTGGACCTGGCCTCTGTAGTTCCCTCAGAGATAAGGCTAACTAATGGCATCAGTAGGAGAAACCTGTTGGTACGGGGTGATTTGTGGGACTAGAACGTCGCAGCGATGACTTCCCTGTGTTCCCAGCATTCCAGGATAAGGGCCAAGAGGAAGGGATCACCCGTGCAGACGGCGGAGGGAGGGGGGCACGAGGAAGCTAATTTGGGTAGATACAAAGATGATAGAGTTGGTGAGACTGGATGTAAGATAGATCCAAGGGAAGATGACATCGGTGGGTACCATCTCCAAATATGTTCACGACAGTACAAGTCTGACTCTGCCCTTTCTGTCATAACGACAGGAAGAGAAGAGCAAGAGCTTATTTGAGAAAAGAGAAAGAGGAGGAGGAGACAACCACACGAGCTGTTGCGGAGTCGACCGCGACGCTCGGTGAACCCGTGCGCTCCAGTTTTCAGTGGCTGATTTGTTGGCTGTGGACTGTCAGGCATTTCTTCCTAGGTGCCTCTAAGATGTCAAAGCTTCAGGATTCCGTTTAGCAGCCCAGCACAGTAACCGTCTGCACCGTGAAGGGCCCCTGAAACGGAGCACAGTGGATATTCTTACAGTGGGTCCTTGTGGCTCTTGCCCCTAAACATCTGCATGTTGGGTGTGTTACTTCACTAACCACTGTGGAGCTTGATCATCTTCTAAATGTAAGGGGTTGGGATTAGATCCATTCCAAGATTCCCAGCTTTTTAATAGCCAGAATTTTATGATGAGTAATTTGAGGAGCAGGTATAACTGTTAAAAGTTGGTGATGAAAGTCGGTAGAGCTGGGTTGAAATATATTTGGGAGTAAAGTATACCCTTGCTGAAATACAGAATAATAATGAGTCTAGTATTAATATAGTCTGTTTTAAGTATAATACTAATATAAACAAAGATATATTGAGAAAAAGTGATGTACAGTACATCATCAAGATGAACTCCAGAAAAGAGCAATTAGCCTTATCTAAATAGTTGTTTTTTGGTTTTTTTCTTTGCCTACTGTCACCTTCTTTTTACATTATCATCATGTTTTCCAGCTTGGTAGATGAATCGTAAAATCTGCTTCTGATTGTTTTATTTTATTTTATTTTTTCAATCCCTGATAGAATGGATATATTTCCATTTATCAAAAGCAAATAACTCACTTGTCTTTTCTTTCAAAGCAAAGAAGAGACATAAATCCAGTGAAAGTTCCTCTGCCCCATTTCAGATTCTTATTGAAAGACAAATTAATGCCAGTGAAAAGTATTCATTTACTTTTTGAACAAAGTTTTATCTTGAGTCTCTGACTTGGAAGTAAACACTCCTTAAAACAAGCTAAATGCATATCCTTAATCATTTAAAGTCAGGGATGCAGCCATGTGTAAAATAGGTGTGTGTTCACGTAATTGGCTACAGTATTTTGCTACATGGTTAAATGCATGGTTTCCCCTAATAGAATGCCATTGTGGTCGGCATCACATTTTCTAGTTCATAAAAGTCAAATGAGCTGTGACCATAGTCTCCTAAACTTAATGGAAAGTTCATTTTGTGACTTCTGAGTTTAAATTGCGTCTTTCGAGGACGAATCAATAGAGTTAAAGCACGTTAATGGATCACATCACCAAAAGGTCTGATGCTGAGTGACTGGAGTGGTAGATCTAACTCAGATTTATTGCTTTTCTAGCACGATGGGCTAAAAGGCCTTTAATCTCTGTAACAATGTAATGGATTTGAATTAACCAAATAATACTCACCGGATGCCGATCATTGTGTTGTTTACCTTATCACCCAGCACTATGTATTTCAGACTTTTTTTGGGGAAGGCACGTAGGGGTGGGTGGGTTCAGTCTATGAAAGCCAACCCAGAAGTAAAACCCTATTTCAATAGAGACCCCTTCAGAGGCTCACAGTTCATTTTTTTCCTGATTGGGAAGCCCGCTAGCACAGCAAATTTATACCCTGTTCTTCCAGCACCCTTACCTATAGTCACCTATCAGGTTATCAAGACTAGAACAAAAACACATAAGTTACATCCTGGACTGTGCAAACACTCTTGAGCATGGCCATAAACTATAGCAGGAACATTCTCCTACATCCAACCACCTGGGGCTTTGACCTTGGACAGGCAGCATGGCTTGACCGGGATGTCCAGACCAGGGGTGGCACCAAGTGGAAGGGACAAATGAAGACATTCTCAGGGTGCTGGCAGTAGCCTTCAGTGAGTGCACTGTCAGAAAGGAGGCCAAATTGTTTCTGTTATCTCGGGACAGACTTGATTCTACAAGACAGAGACAGTGAGGCTACCTTATACTTGTGGAAGGAAAGGTAGAATGTGTTTACTTTAGAGCTGCTGCCTCTGTAACGACAGGAGGGTGGCTGGCTCTCCTGTGTTCCTTTGCTCGTGTTCTGTGCACTGAATGTACAAAGAGTGCGGTTTTAAGAAGCTGAGAAGTAACGAGGTCATTTGATATGAAAGAGAAGAAGCAAACCGTGTGAGTGATTCCACCTGGCCTTCCTCTTCACACAAGCAGCTTTGCGGCAGCGTGACATCTGTGTTCTTAGAAGTCACAACGCTGTGCCAAACCATGCAATAAAAACCATAGAGTTTATGGGGAAAATGGGATTAGGGGCATAGCACTAAGAAACTTCATTGGTATGATTTCACACTGAAAGAAAGACCACAACAAAAATCCGCATGATAGAAACTGGATTTTAAAACAAAAAACAAACCAGGAGCACATTTTACACATGTTAAATGATTAAGAAATATGAAGAGCATGGCACTTTATTTGGTCGAGTCCCTGGGTGGTGCAAGCAGTAAAAGCTGGGTTACTAACCCAAAGGCTAGAGGTTCAAGTCTGCCCAGAGGCCCTTTGGAAGGAAGAGCCTGGTGTTCTATTTCTGAAAGATCAGCCATTGAAAACCCTATGGAGTTTACTTCTACTCTGACATGTGAGGTCGCCATGAGTGGGGATCGCCTCCACAGCTGCTAGTTTGGCTTGTGTTTTTTTTTTTTTTTTTTTTACTTAAAAGAAAATCTGAACTGTGCTTATGGATCATGAGAGCGGCATCAGGAGAGCTGCAACTTGCAAGTGATGGTCAGCACAAGGAAAGGAGTATTATGTGGAATCGGAATGAAGGTTGTAAGACCCCATGTGGATGCACGTGGGTCATGACACGTTTGGTGATCAAGGGGCCTGTGTTTTTGGCATATTCTTGGCTGTGTGCTTGTATGTTGCTACTGGACTCATTTCAGCTGGGTCCAGTTTTCTCTGTCTGCTTAGGGATGTAGATCATTGTGTTGATGACACGCCATGTGAGCAAATGTGCAATCTGCATCGTGCTCATGCTGCCTTGATACGTCAACCACGTTGGGACACATTCATGTTTTCCAAACAGGTGCTATAGCCAAACTGATTGTCCCACAGATCAAGAAGGTAAGGATTGACGTTCCCTGGGTTGGTTCCCTGTGGCAAATATCTTACATGCGGCCAAGGATACATTGGATTCTCCATGACCTTAAATGCAAACCAACCACTACATCCTGCATTTTACCAAGCAAACTAACAAAGAACATGTTGGCACCAGAGCTGGGAGAAATGCAAGACCCTGGCATGTCATTAGTTCCCAATATGGCCCCAATTCTAACAAAGACTTCTCCATTGGGTTCCCTGAAATCTAACTTTACACATTATTTCCACATTAGCTTTTCACATTATGTAGAATCTGTGTCTTCCCTGGTCACTTGTAGCTTGTAGCTATTCCCTGAGGTAATTTTATTTTGAACAGGGTATAAATGTGTTGTGCTAGTGGGCTTACCAATCAGGAAAAATGTACCATGAGCCTGCAAAGAGGTCTCTATTGAATAGGGTTTTACTTCTGGGCTGGCTCTCATAGACTGAACCTACTCAACCCCACGTGCCTTCCCCCAAAAAGGTCTGAAATGCATAGTGCTGGGTGATAAGGTAGATAAGTAGACGTTCAATGTTATTCCTCTGGGATCAGAATTGGTTTGTTTATTGTGTTACTTGAAGTCAAAGCCACCTCTCTCTACCTGATCTATCTGTACCTGATCTAACTCACAAAACCTCGCTTCTGTTGAGTCAAATCTGATTCATAGCAACCCCTTCTTGGGTTTCTGAGGCAGTATCACTACGGAAGTAGATTGTCCAACCTTCCTTCTGAGGAATGGCTGGTGGGTTTGTACTGCCAGCCTTCTGGTTAGCAGTCAGATGACTTAGGCACTATGTCACCATGGAGAAAGCTTGATCTTACATCAAGTTATTTCATGGGTCAATGTTGTGACCAGATCAATTTCAATCCCGGTACCCACTCATTCTTATGTATTACTGAAAACTTAAGGAAGCTAGGTCTTAGGGAATTCAAATTTTTCTGGTTTATTCTAGAAAATTCTAGAAACTTCTGAGCCCATCAGGCACTTGAAAAGACAACTATTAAATACAAATAACAAATTCCATCCAACCTCCTAGAATAAGCCACGTCACTGTTTAATTGAAGTTGGAACTTATTTTTATAGAGCATCTCAGTCTAAGCATAGATGTAGGTATATTGCATCAGTGGTGAGGGGATCGTATGATATAGTTGAGAGTAATATGTAGCCATGCCCACAATGTCATTCAAATGAACCAGCATGGAGGGAAGAATAGGTGATGGAGATTTTTTCGGAGGTATGTGATGTTGAGCGGTTGATTTCTTTCTGTTGTTGTTAATTGACTTAGGTGGCCTCACTGGACAGCGGTTGCCTCATGTTGGTGCGTGGTGTGTGTGTGCCCGCATGTCTCATAAACCCTTCACTTGCTACAAAGAGGGCATTCCAGAAGGAAGAGATGAAAGAAAAATGCATAAATGCAGGATAACACACGATTAAGTTTTGACCCCATAGATTGTTAACCTTCAAAGCTAGCTCTGCAGTAGCACAATATTATTAGCAATAAAAGGAATTTGCTTTGCCCTTTTTTTAAATTACCATAAACCGATTGAGTGAGACAGAATGATGTTAATATTTAAGAAGTAGGACACTAGATTCTATTATCTCAGAAGCTCTGTCACCAGGCCCTCTCTGTAGTCCTGTTATCTAATTATTGGGCTTAAATTGCATTAGTGTGCTAGCAATTTGTCTACCACTGAAAAAGTAATTGACATCTGGGTTACTGCTTCATATTTGGGAGACTTGCTAGCTAGTAAAGAGTCCTCTCCTGTCGGGGCAGATTAGCTTAATATTGCCTGGAAGAAAGGAAGGCTGTGTGTTGTAAGGTACGCTGCTTCTGGAGCCGGTTGCAATTTGGTATTAAAATTTCGGTTCTGTATCAAAGCTGATAAGTCACCTGAGATGAAATTGAACAAGGTTGTCGTGACAAAGTAATTAATGGCATTTTTTGACTTTCAGATGACTTTAGGGGAAGCGCACTTATTCCGTTCATCTGCCTCGGCTGCCATGTTTATAAATATGTATGCACATTTACAAAACATCTTTAACTGTTGTCAGATGTGTTTGCGAGCTCCAGTTTTATGGGTGTCCTGAATTAAACAGCACCAGGTACACTCAGTATACGGTGGTGATCTGGTGCCGATGGCACAAGCAGTGACTTTCTGTAATATTTCAATCATATTGTTTGATAGACACATTCTCTCTCTCTCTCTCTCTCTCTCTTCTGTTTTTCTTTCTCTTTGCATAAAAATCTAAAGCAGTGTGCTTTCTGCTTCTGGACTTTTTCCTCTACTTTAAGTTTCAGTTTGTTTCAAATGACGGTCTTGGGGACTCATAAATATTCTGTATTTCTCTTTGGAGGAAAGCATGAGACGTCATCGTATTTTTTGACACCGTGGATAACATACCTGGAATAAACAAATTAATGGGCTCCTGTAACCAACTCACCTGAGAGTAACAGGCTTCTGCTCACAAGCATAAAGAGTAATCGTTGTTGTTGTTAGTTGCTATTGAGTTGATGCCAACTCACAGTGACTCCGTGTGCAACCAGGGGTTTGGATAGTTTCAAAATGGTTCAATCATGGCCGTTGGAAACAAGGGCACTGTGTGTGTTGCATAGCAACCAAATCTCTTCCATGTCAAATTTTGACCTGAGAAGGAAACAGGCAGTGGTGCCCCAACTCATACATGGCAACCGACTGACACACGTTCAAATATGCACGCATGGCCACCATTTTTAAGTAGGTGAAATCCCACATGCAAGAGATTTAGTTGCTATGCAACACATACACTGCCTTTGTTTCCATCAGCCATGACTGAACTGTTTTGAACCGGTTTGAAGGCTATGTACAGTAGAACGAAATGTGGTCTGACCCTACGGCATCTTCACAATCCTTGCCATGCTCAAGTCCACTGTTGTGATCTCTGTGTGTTTTGAGGGCCTGCTAACCTAAGGGGATCATCTAGTATTATATCTGACTGTGGTGATCCAGAAGGTTTTCCTCCAATAGTTTTCCAGAAGTGGGTATCAAGACCTTTATTCTTAGTGCATCTTAGTCTGGAAGCTTTGCTAAAACCTGCCCACCATGGGTGACCCTGCTGGTATTTGAAATGCCAGTGGCATAGTTCCCAGGATCACAGCAGCACACAAGCCACTACAAGAGGACAAATGGACAGATCGGTGTTGGATCTAAGTGGGTGCGTTTGTTGTCAAATAAATAAATAAATAATGAACAAGGTGAACAGGTCCAGTCCCAAGTTTCTTTGGAGTTGCACCCACGTTTTCCCAGGATGTATTTTAGCTACAGCCGTGTGCCTGCCAAGCAGCTTCCAGTTTGGCCAGTGGTCCCCGTGAAACAGCTGTTGATCGATTATTCAGCATCCTCACCTTTCCCTGCAGCCTTGAGATGCCACGAGCCTCCTCTGAGGCTCACCTTGTTCCGTGGAGCCCTTCTGCACAGGCACACTTAATCTTTTATCTCCCAAGAAATGGCCATTAATGCGTCTATAGAAAGCCATGAACGAGGCTGATAAAATTATCGAGCAGCTGAAAGGTGGCTGCACTCATTTATCTTCACATAATTCAGAAGCTAAAAGGCAAGATTAGGGGAGAGGCGATCCGTTCGACGGAGGTGTTACCTGGGATGATGAAAACCAAGGCTTATTGTTATTTGCATTTGGGTAGGAGGTGGGGAGAGGAGGGCTGAAGAAGAAGAGGTAGTTCAAGGAGAAATCTCTTTGTGAAATTGTTCTCCTGGGGCAAAGTAGCTCTGAAAAATAGGCTGCCATATACTGATTTAATCATTTGCCCAAATGTGTGGTCCTCCTTCTGCTGTTGGATGCATAGAATTTAGGAGATTGACAACAGACGTGAAGTTCTAAGGAGTGAATCCAAGTTCAGTTTATTTCATCTTTTTCTTTCTTTTAAACTTAGAAGGCTAGGGTAGTCATGATCTCTTGAAATAAAAATATGTATCCAGAGTCCAACAGTTCATTTTGTTCCTCCTCAGAGAAGCTAGTGATACATGATATTTTATAAAATCATATGTGCCTATCACTGTCAAGTTCGTTCTGACTCATAGCAATCCTACAGGGCAGAGTAGAACTGCCACATAGGCTTTTCAAGACCACCTCCTCTTTCTCCCGTGGAGCAGCTGGTGGGTTCAAACCACCGACCTTTAGGTTAGCAGCCAAGTGCTTTAACCACTGGACCACTGGAGCTCCTATAAAATAATACATGTTATTGTTATATGCCATCAAGTTGGACCTGACTCATAGCGACCCGTCCTCGGGTTTCTGAGGTGGTATCACTATGTAAGTAGATGGATTGCCCAACCTTCCTTCTGAGGAGTGGCTGGTGGGTTTGAACTGCCAGCCTTCTGGTTAGCAGTCAAATGCTTTAGGCACTATGCTACCAGAGCTCCTAAAATAATACATAGAGAGTAAAATTCCATTTTTGTAAAAGGATTTTTTTTTCATTTATGGCCATTGGTAATGATGGATATTTCTGGACAGTGGGATATGGCATTTTTAAAATTTTTATTGTGATTTGGGTGAAAGTTTACAGAGCAAATTCACTTGCCATACAGCAGCTCACATAAGCTTAATTTCATGACATTGACTAAAATTTCCCACAATGCAACAGCTCTCTTCCCATTTCCTCCCCATAGTTACCTCTTCCCTGTGTCCTTCCCTCCATGCACTCTTGCCCCCTGAGCTGTCTCCCTGTGCACACACAGCCTTTCTATTCTCCCATGACTGATCTCTCCAAGGAGTGTATCTACCTAATGTAAATGTTCAGCTCATATGCCTGTCTTTTGTTTGGCTGGAAGCCACAGGACTAGGTTCAATTCC
>NW_006921648.1:5126265-5128416 GCF_000298275.1 Orycteropus afer afer
TCCAAGATTATCTTCTGTGTCTGTGTTAATTTGTTTCCCTTTTCTTTGTTGAAGAGCATCTGTGCAGTCCTTCTGCCTAGTCTGCCATCTTGCTGGAACTCAGGATATGGCATTTTTTAATACATATTCATTTTTATGTGATATGGTTGTTATCACTGATAGATGAATATTGATCTATTTTTAATTAAAGTATACAGTTTACATTAGAGTTCACTCTTTGTAATAGACAGTCCCAGCCACACCTGGTCATTGCTCCCATAAAGATTACAGTCTTGCAAACCCTATGGGACAGTTCTACTCTTGTCATATAGGGTGGCTGTCTTAGGCTGGGTTTTCTAAAGCAAAACCAGTGAAGCTTTTATGTATGTATATGTGTGTGTATAGTATGTGTGTGTATGTGTGTTTGTTCATAGAGAGATTGATTGATTGATCTCAAGAAAATGCCTCATGTGGTTTTAGAGGCTGCCAAATCCTAAGTTTGTGGGTCAGACATCAGATTGGAGGCTTCTTCTGACCCATGTAGCTGCAGAGGCTGACAAACTCAAGATCAGCAGGAAATACAGCAGGCTGCTGGCTTCATAGGCTGACAAATCCAAGATCAGCAGGTAAGATGACAGGATACTGAGTCACAGGCTGCTAAAGCAACAATCCTAAGATCGGTAGGCAATATGACGGCTACAGGTTCAAATCCAAGGAAACAGGATCAAATGATGGTGAGCCAGGTGTAGGATCTAGAAAGAGCAAAAAACCAGAGAGCTTGGCCAGAATGTCCATGTACATTGGATGTAGGCCACACCCCCAAGGAAAATCCCTTTCAGCTGATTGGCTGCTCATAGCAGATCTCATCATGGAGGTGACTACATTATATCAGATCTCATCATAGGAGATGTCTACATCATAACTGCCAAACCACTGAGAACCATGGCCCAGCCAAACTGCCACCCAATCTTAACCATCTCAGTACTATGAGTCGGAATCAACACATCAACACCTAGCCACAACAACACAGGTTTTGACAAGTGTATGATGTCATGTGTGTGCCATTACTGTATCATACAGAATAATTTCATTGCCTAACACCCCCCTGTACATACCACCTCCCATTCAGCCACCTAACTGAACCCCAGACAACAACTCATGTTTTTAAATGTCACTGTAGTTTTGCCTTTTCCAAAATGTTACGTAGTTGGAATGACACAGTGTATACCTTTCACAGAGTGGTTCTCTCTCTTAGCAATATGCAGAAGGTTCCTCCATTTCTTTTCCTTGTTGAAAAATACTCCATTGTGTGGAGTACCACAGTTTATACATTCACCTATTGAAGGACATGTTAGTTGTTTCCAAGTTTTGCAGTTATGATGTTGATGTTGTAGGTGCTGTTGAGTTGATTTCAACTCATAGTTGACCCCATGGGACAGAGAAGGGTTTTTTGTACTGTAATCTTTACAAGAGCAAATCACCAGGTCTTTGGCTCATGGAGCCGCTGGGCGGGTTTTAACTGTCAGACTTCTGGCTCCAGCCAAGCGTTTAACTCTTTGGACCAGTAGGGCTTCCTGCAGTTAATAATAGAGCTGTTAAAAACATTCATGGGAAGGACACAAGAATTCTTAACCTTCTTTTTATATGTTTGTGCTTTGCTTATTATTATTACTTGTGAAAATGGGTGCATCTCACATTGAAAAAAAATTAGTCATTAAAAAGAATATCACTACCGGGGTGGAGGGAAGACCGTAAATGGCATATTTGCTTATTTATTTATTCAACAAACAGATTTAGTGCCTATGATGTATCTTGTCCTTAACTAAGCATCTACCAATTGCTGTCAAGTCTATTCCTACTCATAGCGACTCTGTAAGACAGAGTAGGACTGCCTTGTAGGGTCTTCAAGGCTGTCATCTTTATGGAAACAAACTGCCATATCTTTCTCACACAGAGCAGATGGTAAGTTCGAACCACCAACCATTCAGTTAGCAGCCAAGTACTTAACCACTGTGTTACCAGGGCTACTTTGACTAAGCATGTGTTGTTGTTAGGTGCATTCGAGTCAGTTCTGACTCATAGTGCTCTATGTACAACAACAAAACACTGTCCAGTGTGTACCATCCTCACAATCCTTGAGCCCATCGTTGCAGCCACTGTGTCATTCTATCT
>NW_006921648.1:5129406-5131328 GCF_000298275.1 Orycteropus afer afer
TAAGTGTTCTGGAATTCCCATTCTTCTCAATGTTATCCACAGTGCACTTATGTCATTTGATTTCTAGACTGTTGCTTCCATGGCCATTGATTGTGGATCCTAGTAAAATGAAATCCTTGACAACTTCACTCTTTTCTCCATTTATCATGATGTTGCTTAGTTGTTCAGATGTGAGGAGTTTTGTTTTCTTTATGTTGACTTGTAATCCATACTGAAGGCTGCAGTCTTTGATCTTCAGTCATAAATGCTGCAAGCAAAGTTGTCATCTGCATGCCTCAGGTTGTCCGTCTTCCTCCATTCCTGATAGAACATTCCTCTTCTTATTGTGCAGCTTCTTGGATTACTTGCTTAGAAAGCAGATTGCATAAGTATGGTGAAAGATTACAACCCTGATGCACACTTTTACTGATTTGAAGCCACGCAGTATACCCTTGTTGTTTTTGAACGACTGCCTCTTGGTCTGTGAGCCGGTTCCTTATGAGCACAATGAAGTGTTCTGGAATTCCCATTCTTTGCAGTGTTGCCCGTAATTTGTTAAGATCCACACAGTCAGATGCCTTTGCATAGTCAGTAAGGCACAGATCTTTCTGGTATTCTTTGCATTCTGCCAAGATCCATTTGCCATCAAAAATGATATTCTTTATATGCCCTTCTGAATTTGGGTGTTCTTTTTCTATATGCTGCTGCAAACACTTTTGAAGTATTTTCAGGAAGATTTTACTACGTGTGATATTAATGATACTTTTTGTTAATTCTCATATTCTGTAGGATCACTGTTCTTTGGGATGGGCACAGATAGGGATCTTTTCAGGCTGTTGGCCAGGTAGCTGTCTTCCAAATTTCTTGGCATAGATGAGCGAGCACTTCCAGTGTTGCATCAGTTTATTGAAACATCTCAAATGCTGTTCCATCACTTCCTAGAGCCTTGATTCTCACCATTGCTCTCCATGAAGCTTGATCTTCTTCCTTCAGTACCATTGGTCTTGATCATATGCTGCCCCTTGAAATGATTGAACATCAGCTAGTTCTTTTCGGTACAGTGACTCTGTATTTCCTTCATCTTCTTTTGATGTTTCCTGTATCATTCAATTTTGCCCACTAAAAAAAAAACAAAACTCACTGCTATTGAGTTGATTCCAACTCATAGCGACTCCCTTTGGGTATCCAAAGCAGTAAATCTTTATGGAAGTAGATCGCCTAGTCTTTCTTCCATGGAGTAGCTGGTGGGTTTGAACCACCACCTTCTGGTTAGCACTCAAATGCCTTAGACACTATACCACCAGAGCTCCTTATTTTGCCTATAGAGTCCTTCAGCATTGCAACTTGAAGCTTGATGTTTTCTTCAGTGCTTTAAGCTTGAGAAATGCTGACTATGTTATTTCTTTTTGGTTTTCCAATTCCAGGTCTTTGCACATATCGTTATAACACTTGACTTTGTCTTCTCAAGCCTCCTGTTGACGTTTTCTATTCAGCTCTTTCACTTCATCATTTCTTCCATTTGCTTTAGCTACTCTATGTTAAATAGCAAGTTTCAGAGTCTCTTCTGACATCCCTTTTAGTCTTTTCTTCCTACCCTGTCTTTTTAATAACCTTTTGCTTTCTTCATGGATGATGTTCATGATGTCTTCCTACAACTCGTCTGGTCTTTGGTCATTGTTGTTTAATATGTCAAATCTATTCTTCAGGTGGTCTCTAAATTCAGGTGGGATACAGTTAAGGTCTTACTTTGGCTCTTGTGGGCTTGTTTAAGTTTATTCAGCTTCAGGTTGAACTTGCATATGAACCATTAATTGTCGTTCCATAGTGGGCCTCTGGGCTTTTTCTGGCTGAAGATGTTAAGCTTCTTCATTGCCTCTTGCCACAGACACAATCAGTTTGATTTCTGTATGTTCCATCTGGTGAGGCCCACAAGCATAGTTGCC
>NW_006921648.1:5132123-5133137 GCF_000298275.1 Orycteropus afer afer
CCTGTCCCCCATGGGTGATCCTGGTGGTATTTGAAATACTGGTGGCATGGCTTCCAACGTCACAGCAACATGCAAGCCACTGCAGTATGAGGAACTGGCAGATGAGTGTTGTATATGCATAAGTATGTGTTGATAAAATAAATAGTCACCTATTTGTTCATAATCCTCTGGGTTTTATAATTGAAGATTTCCACATGTGCCTTTTTAACATTTTATTTTACTTTTTCCAAAGATGCATGTGCTATATATTTTTTTTATCTGGGGGGTGGGTGGGTAAGAGAAAGAGTCAATAGTAAAGAAACCCTTTGTTATTAACAGGGAAGCGAAGCTTCACATACTTGGAATAATTGCTCTAAATGATGAAGCAAATCTCAAGACCTTTCTTGTTAATAATGAAGTATGTTAATTTTAAAGTCAATGCTGTGGTCAGCTCCAGACATCCTTTAGTTTTGACCTTGCTGCCTTTTAAAGAGGTGGTCACATATTATAAGCCAAAAATGCACCTCATTTTGAACTCTAATCCCCAGAATGACAGTCTTGTCACTGACTTGACTTTCTGCTTATCACTGTATGTTTGCATTTAAATACAGACTTTATACATTGATTCTTCTCTTTTATTACTGGATGTCTTTTTCTCAGGGGGTAGCTTAATGGGCCTTTTCTTGAACCTTTCTTTCTTTCTGGAGGACCTTGTTACAGTTCTCTTGTGTTTCGTTTTGTAAAAATACATGCAGCCTGACATTTACCCCTTCCCATTTGTCAGCTGTCCCATTTGGCGTCCAGTGGTGTCAGTCACACGAATCACATTGTGTCACCCTTACCCTTCATCGACTCCAGGTTTCCCATCATGTCCAGAAACTCAGGGTTTCCCAGACAAAGGGACCTCGTCTCCCCTGCCTGCCTCCCTTGGGAATCACTCAGAACACTGTTGCCTGTTCTGGACACTTCATATGATTGAGATTATACAAAGTTCATTTCACTCAGCACAATGTTTTCAGGGTTCATCTATGTGGT
>NW_006921648.1:5133552-5135427 GCF_000298275.1 Orycteropus afer afer
CCTTCTTGTGCTTTGATTGTATTTTCCTGGTGATGTCAGTGGGGTACATGGAATCTCCAAAGCCTGGACTGTCATTAGCCTCCTTGGCACCCCCCTCAGCTGCATTTGAACGACTACTGCTCCCTCACTGCTGTGAAGTTCTCAGACCACTGATGGTGGTGGAGGTTGTGAACTTCAAGTTGTCAATCATTGCTCAAGACTAGCATCAATCATGCAAATTGTTTATGGCACATATTTAAAGTACATGTGAACTTCAAAACCATTGTACTATGATCTTATTTCAACTTTATAAGGAGCACTCACTCAAACTCACTGCCATTGAGTTGTTCCCCGACTCATAGTGACCCTTCCTTGGGTTTCTGAGGTGGTATCACTACGGAAATAGGTTGCCCAACCTTCCTTCCAAGGAGTGGCTGGTGGGTTTGAACCACCAGCCTTCTGGTTAGCAGTCAGATGCCTTAGTCACTACGCTACCAGTACTCCCTTATAAAGAAAAGGAAATAATATTTGCTGAAAGGTGTCAGGAGGGGAATCAAGTCACAGATCAATGCTTGATTCTCTCTGTGGTTACCTTGGCGTTCCCGTCAACAGAGGCTTGTTCTAAAAGGGGTCCCATTAATATCTCAGTGTTTTATTACCATCTCTGTTCAGCCCTAAGAGGCCACCAGGACCATATGGAATGCCATCAACTTTATGACAGCTTTCCTCATTTCAGAAAAGTTAAAATAGGAGAAATGTGTGGATATTCACATAAAGGAAATACGGTAAAAATGTTTCACTTTTTGGGTAACATTTTTGCTCTCGTATCTATCTCTGAAAGTGGAACATTCGGTGAAATAACACTTGTTTCTGGATTCAGACTCAGACTCCAAAAAAAAGAAAGAAAAAGAAAGAAGCCCCCAAATGAACAGGCCTTGTGCTGCCCCATGCACAGAGGTGAACACACGGAAGGGGACAGACATTGGTAGGCAGCCCATTAATCCAGCAAAGCTTTCTATTAAGATGTGGATATGTCAGAATAGGTTACCTTAAGAGGGCTTTCTTTTGAACTTGAGCTGCCGAAATCCCAAGCACACACCAAAGGGCTTCAGTTTAAGTGGCAAAAGGTGAGTCGTCAGAAGGAAGCTATAAAGAACAGAGGACCAGGATGGTATCAAAGAAGAGCTTCCAAAGGAAAGAAAAAAAAAAAAAACTGAAATAGGGCAAGTTTTCAGAAAGTCAACGTTCAAGCAAAGCCACATTTAAAAATGAAGCGTTCAGGGGCACATGTGGAGGAGAAAGAATGACTGACTTCTCAGTTTTGATGCAAACTTGCTAACAGAAACGAAGAGACACAAACTGGAGTTGAATTAGAGATGATAACTAGAAGTGAGTATTTGTCTATGCAAAAGGGGAAATAAAATAAAAGCCAGGATCATGCAATTGCAGGGTTGAGTTACCAACGTGAGTCACGTGGATGCTTCGTTTGTACCTCCTCAGAAGGAAGGTTGGGCAATCTACTTCTGTAGTGATACTGCCTCGGAAACCCAAGGAATGGTAGCTATGAGTCGGATCCAACTCGACGGCACACAACAACAACCACAACATCGTTTTGAAACAAGCTCATGAACTTCTGTCTGTGCCAGTGAAACCAGCTGCCATCGAGCTCAGTGCGAATGGTGGTGACCCCTGTTATGTTCTAGAGTAGAATTGTGCTCCTCAGTGTTTCAGTGGTTCATGCTTTGGAAGTGGATCCCTGGGCTGGCCTTCTGAAGCCCCTCAAGGTAGCCTCAAATGTTGATCCTTTAGATTAGTAGCCAAGGGCATTAACTATTTGCATCACCCAGAGACTTGAGTTTTCTCTGCAGGGATTACCATATCCCACACTGGGCTTCA
>NW_006921648.1:5136592-5137982 GCF_000298275.1 Orycteropus afer afer
TCATCCATCCATTTACCTCCCTACCTACATCTGTCTGTCTGTCCACCTACCTACCTCCATCAGTCTACCTTCATACAATACGTGTGCACCTGCTCTTCAGTTATCAACTCTCTTGTTATCTGACATTTTGCATTTGTGGCAGTAGTAAAAAATCCTTCTGTTTTATGCACTAACAGTGTACATCGGGCAGTAATAAAGGCTGAGGTGCAAGGCAAGAATAATGCTGGCTGGGTGTGATGATTGACATTAGGCTGGGCCATGATTCTCTGGTTTGGCAGTTAAGTAATGATGTAATTTGGCAAGTATGTGCTGATATAGTTATCTTCCATTTTGTGATCTGATGTGGTCATCCTGTCTTCTTGCATAATGTTAATTTTTGCATAATGATCTGGTCTTTGGAAGCTGATCCAATTGATAAGGGAGGAGTGGGTGTAGTTCTCTGTCTTTGCTCCTTCCTCACTCCCTCCCTCCCTCATTTTTTTTCTTCCTAATGAGTTGATGCAAGTTCATGAACACTGTCACTGCCCATCTCTATGTGACTAAAGGAATTGTGCTGAGACTGGACTTTGGCTGTGCCCTTTCCTTCCATCATAGTTCTTAGGTCCCTTCCTTTGTTTTGTAGGACTCAGTTTACACAAATTATTGGATCTCAGACTCTACTGAAAATGACAGGATCACAAGAGAAAGAAGGGGGCCCTACAACTTGATATTGGCTGTCATTTCTCCTGTTGTTGTTGTTGTTGTGTGCCATCGAGTCAGCCCGGACTCATAGCGACCCCTCCTTGGGTTTCCGAGGCAGTATCACTACAGAAGTAGATTGCCCAACCACCAGCCTTCTGTTTAGCAGTCAAGTGCCTTAGGCACTATGCTACCAGAGCTCCTAGAGTCCTGCATTTATGTAGATTCTATTGACTTCTAATGCTCCTATAATTTGTCATTCATATTGTTAATATTATATCTCTCAGCCAGTGATACTGTTTCCTTAACAAAAGCACAGTCAAAATTCTGAGAAGATTTTTAGTATGTGTATAGTGCTATTTCTTCAAAGAGATTCAAAATGGCTTGCAGTTTGTTTTCATTGTAAGTGCATTTTTCATTAAATAAGTGAGATAACACTATTAGTAATCCCCCAGTGGGAAATAATGAAGAAAATAAAAACATTTAGCATAATACAATTAGCATTAAGTTCGTGTTGTGTTTTTTTCACTTCTGTTATTGTGCTTTAATTTATGTAACTGATCATAATGAACATGGACTTTGTCTTTCTTTCTTTCTTTTAAGAATGCAGCATTTTCCCATAGGTGCTTTGTGATTTGTGCTCTTTCATTTTTCATGACCATCAAATACTTCATTGAGTCTTTCTGTGTGTGCGTGTGACCATCATATATTT
>NW_006921648.1:5138382-5145108 GCF_000298275.1 Orycteropus afer afer
ATTCTGACTCATAGTGACCCCCACTAGATTTCTGAGGTAGTAAATCTTTACAGAAGTAGATTGCCCAGTCTTCCTTCCACAGAGTGGCTGGGGGGTTTGAACTGCAACCTTCTACTTAGCAGTTAAATGCCTTAGGCACTGCACCATCAGAACACCGTGTGTGTGTGTGTGTGTGTGTGTGCGCGTGTGTGTGTGTGTGTATCTCCAATTGGCTTTTCCGGAGGACCATGCCAATTTCTATAGCCACTACAATGCATAGAAAATTGCTGGTTTCTCTGTGTCCTCGGCAACCTTGGGTATTATAATTACCTTAACATTTTGCTATTAGGAATTCTGTCATTGTTGTCATAATTGGAATTTCTGTGATTATTGTTGAAATTGGTTGTTTTTATATGCTTATTTTCTGGTTACGTTTTCCTAACAGAAATCTGCCATGTTTCAATAAATCAACCACCCAAATATCATTTGAAGACCCATGACTAAAATTTCTGCACATTAAGCAAAACAAAAATGCTTGCGGGTTTTCAAAGACTGTGTTGTAGAACCTCACTAATGAGCAGTATCCTAACGTATGTCCCCCCAAATTTCTACTGTTTATTGATGAGATTATAAGCTAAGCCAATGCCTGAGAATTGATTTATTTCCCTTTTCCCTGAAATATGAGTAGTGGAGATTCTTCTCTATCCTTCCTCCCTCTTCACTGTTTGCAATAATTAATTCATGTACATGTACCAAATTTCAGAGGTATTAAATTAAAGAACAGAGGGAAAGGCAAGGAGTGACTTTAGACATATTTTCATCTGACATAATGTATTTCCAAACACTGAATCGAATGTTTACCGTAAATGGAATAAATGCTTTCCAGTAGAGAGAGGCTTCTTTTTTAAACACCAGTGTGAATGCTATAAGATAAGTCTTTCAAGTTCTTGGTACCCCACGCCTGGGGAGCACTTTGGATTTCCAAGTCAAGAAGTTATATCTTCCTGCTCCTCCATTGCTGTCTCCCACTACAAAGAAACCAAACCCACTGCCATTGGGTCAGTTCTGACTCGTAGTGGGCCTCCAAAACAGAGTAGAGCTGCCCATAGGGTTTCCAAGGCTGTCAATCTTCATGGAAACAAAGCCCAAACCAAGCCCACTGCTCTAGAGTCAGTTCAGACTCAACAGTGCCCCTAGAGGACAGAATGGAACTCCACCGTAGGGTTTCCAAGGCTATCATCTTTACAGATGGAGATTAACACATCATTTCCCTGCAAGCAGCTAATGGGTCCAAACCACTGATCTTTGGGTAGCAGCCAAGTGCTTTAACCACTGAACCACCAGGGCGCCTTTGTCTCCCACTCTGGCGACTCAGAAGCCAGTGTTTTCCTTGAAACAGAAGCATGATAAAAATAGATAATAGTTGTGTGCCTTTTCTCCTTTCTTTCTTCCTCCTGCTTAGAGCATGGAAGTGAAGACTCGAGCTGTGGCAACCATCTCCTGACCACAAGGATGCATGAGCTGTCACTCAGAAACCACGTTCTTCTAGATGAGGGCTTTCAAACTTTAGCATGCGTAAGAATCACCTCAAAGGTTGGTTAGATTATTGAGCCCCACACACAGACTTTCTGCTTCAGTTGGTCTGAAGTGGGATGTAAAAATTTGCATTTCTAAAGCCCTCCCAGGCAGTGCTGATGCTCTTGGTACCAGAACCACAATGGAAGTAGTAAGGTGCCTGCCCCTGTGTGTCAGAGTTGACCTGTGCTCCTTAGGGTTTTCAATGGCTGTGAGCTTTCTGGAGCTCTTGTGGCACAGTGCGTAAGACATTTGGCTGCTAATCAGAGGGTTGGTGGTTCAAATCCACCCATTGCACTGCAGGAGGAAGATGAGGCAATCTGCTTCCATAAAGATTTACAGGCTTGGAAACCCAATGGTAGTCACTGTGAGTTGAAATCAACTTGATTGCAGTGGGTTTGATTTTTTGGGGTGATCCTTCTAAAGTAAATCACCAGGCCTTTTTTTCCAGGGTGCTATGGGTGGAGTTGAACCACTAACCTTTTGGTTAGTAGCTGAGCACTTAACCATTTATGCCACCCAGAGACTCTAGTAAGGTGTTGGACTTTATCATGTGTGAAAAATGAACCTTTTTTTTTTTTTAAGCAACTGTAGTTGATGTTGCTTGTGCTTTAAGGATACCCTAAATGACTGACAGATGGGTCCACTTATTTCATGTGCACTATGGTACTCTACTGGAGACGTGCTAATGATTACAGTTGAATATAGGTGACAGTGACAGCTCTGTTGGTCAGACGGTCAAGAGTCAATCTAAAGAGCCACCCACTCTGGGAAGTTAGCCTGTCCCCAGTCTCCTCCATAAGCCAGTTAATTTACTTCCGGGTAGTGTTGAGCAACATCAGAAGATGAGAACATTGAAAGAACATGAAGGTCACCTTCCACAAAAGAATCTTAGCTACAAGCCCATCACCTGCTACTGACGTGGGACTGTACTGATTTTGATTTAAAAAAAAAAAAAAAAATGAGTGTCCCTGTTCTAAAATCTTGGTACCAAAAACTGCAGGGTGTGATGTCCAATAGCAAAGCGTCAGTGTAAATGCCCCTCTTCTAAAACGTATCCCACCATCCCCTCTCTCACCTCCTGGTTTGTCTTTGGAACATACAGACCTTGGTCATGAAACCCTTTCTCCAAGGATTAATTGAATCAAGATCAACCCTATCTGGAGTGTACGGTTAATACTTGGAGATGATGTCAGTAGTATATGTAAGAGATTTTTATATTAGATAACTGCTCATTAAAAGTCAATCCTTTCCCCCCAGGGTTTTAAAATAGAAAGTATTCACCTTTTGCAAATGAGGATAGTGAAATTTACTTTAACTCCAGCTACAATGAAAACGGGAAGAAAGGGAATTGCTCACAATACAATATAGCTCTGCCAAATTTGCATAATTTAGGCATAAAATGTAATACCCTGCTCACACTCCTTTGTCTTGAATGAAATTGGTTTTCAAGTAATGTGTGGGGAATCATAACCAGCTTTAACAAAATGGATAATGGCAGAAAGCAAAGAAGTTCCTATTAGCCTAGGAGGCATTGCTGAAGAGGGACTCCAGAGTGCACCATTTTTAAAGAAGTTTGTCTAGTGATTGAAAGTAAAGGACTTTGTCGACTTACCAGAAACGTTCAGGCTGTGCTTTTTTGATGTTTAATGAAATAATTAACCATTTGGGACCTTGTGGCAGCCCTTCTCTAGAATTCTTACATCACTACAAGGATAATTGTTCTAAGAATATTAAGAATAATGACTTAAGTTCCTATAATTCCATCCTCAAAAAGAGCACAAGGTTCTTGTGTTTGGGTTAGTGTTTCGAGTTTTCAGTACTGTGGAGCAAGCCTGCTGAAGTATTTCCCATTATGAAGAGAGTAAAACTGAGGTCCATGGAAAGAACTCATTGCCACGGTCACATGTTGAAGCCCCTAGAATTTTACAGCACAGAGACTCTAAAGCATGACATACAAATTGGTTCTTTCATCAGTAATTGTTATTATTGGGTGCTGTAGAAATGCCCCACAGGACTTTCTAGGCTGTAATTTTTATGGAAATAGATCGCCAGATCTTTGTCCTGCACAGCCACTTGGGAGTTCTAACCATCCAGCTGTCAGTTAGCAGCCCACCGCACACCACCAGGGCTCCTTCATAGTAACCCACTGCCGTGGAGTCGATTCTGACTCACAATGCCCCTAGAGGACAGATTAGAACCACTCCATAAGGTTTCCAAGGCTGCCATCTTTACAGAAGCAAAGCCCAAACCACACCCACTGCCGTAGAGTCCATTTGGACTCACAGTGCCCCTAGAGGACAGAGTAGAACTGCCCCACAGGGTCTCCAAGGTTGTCATCTTTACGGAAGCAGACTGCCAGGTGTTTCTCCAGCAGACCAGCTGGGGAGTTTTAACCACTGACTTTTTGGTTCACAGCTAAACACTTAGCCTCTGTGCCACCAGGGCTCCTTCTGCTTGATGGCAGTGGTGTAAAAGTCCATTGAACTTCTCACTGAGAGCATTACCCACAAAGAGCAGCCTTTTCCTTCATGAACCTCCCAAGCTGTTGGTATGATGTTAAGCATTGTTGATTTCACTTGCCAGCTATGGACTGAGACTGTCACTTACCTCCCCTTTAAAAGTAAGATGAGAATAGCACCTGCCTCATGTGGTCCTCGTGAGAATTCAGTAAAGAAAACCAGATTTCATATGATCTTGTGTATCTTTCTGTTGCAGACACTCCTATCTGTCTGCCTCAGTACTCTTTAAACTTGAGTGAGCATCTGAATCCTCTGGAGGTCTTTTTAAAAAGAGTGCTGGGCCCCATTTCCCAAGTTTTGGGTCCAGTGAGTCTGGAGTTGGGGATTCGTGTGAACTGGAATTTTCAGAAAGTTCATGGGTGCTGCCGATGCTGCTGGTGTTGGGGGGACCACCACTGCTCTACTCCAGACCATTCTCCATGCTTCTGCATTTGTTAAGAATGATGACGTGTCTGTTGAACACAAAAACAAGAACAAACAATAGTATTTCTTTCCCAGAGATGTTTGTAGCTGGGTGGCCAAGAGCCTGTGAGATATAAATGGAAGCTTACAGGGCAGAGAATTCCGGGACGGCTATTACTGACTTGAGTGAGCCTTCTACCACTTGCCTTTCCCCTTTCTGGCTGCTTCTTGCCTACAAGGTGTGTCCTAGTGAGAAAACAGAGCTGCCCTCTGTCACCATGAACCAGGCCACCATGTTGGACAGAGGAACAGGTTTTGTTTTTATTAAGAATTCAAGGTCTGAAACAAAATCCAAAAACTTAATAATGACCAGAATTACTGGTTGGATGGAGTCTGATGAGATCGCCAGTACTATGGCCCTGGAATACATCCTGCGCCTGGAATAAAACTCACTCCCAGGGGCTGGCTCTCAGCCAAGTAGATAACAAGATGTACACGCAGACCACTCAACCCAGGATGATGTACCCACATACTCTATGGTAATACACATCCCTTAGAGCAATAGACCACGGGGCACCACAGGGGCAACATTCACACTGAGGAAACGCAGGATGAACAGGAGTGCATAACTATGAGGGGCACAGGGGGAGGGTTACTGAGCAGGGAGGGGAGGAGACTGGGTTAGGGTTGGGCATGGTGATTGGGGAGTGAAACTAAATGTATACGCAACGTTGTATGTAAAACTCTTAAAATTTAAAAAAAAAAAAAAATTAAGGTGACCTTCCTTTCCTTGGATGGGCAAATGTCTTATTTGGCACTTTTAGGAAAGAACAGCCCTCTGCGGCTGTGTCCTCCTCAGGGCCATAACCAAGGTCATTCCTAGATGTGGATGCATATAGAACAAAGAGATGAAATCAAAACCCCAATGCCCATGGACAACGTGATATCTGTAATCCATTCCCTACCTCTATTGTGTGCCAGCCTTTAGGCAAGTGGGGTAAGAAGGTGATAAAGAGTAATCCAAATGTGGGCACTGCTTAGGTCAGGCTAACCCTCTGCGAGAAGAAATCTAAGTTAGTAGAGGGTTAAGCCAGTCACCAATCATGACATGTTCATGTCAGGCACAACACAAAGTATTAAGATAGAGGCTCATTAGAGGAGGGTCTTATATAGATAAGGACTATGGGAGAATCCCAAGTTCTTAGGGTCTTCCTTGGGTAGCTGCAGTGGCCCTGCAGCACCCTTCTAGACTTCTGTCATGTGAGAAATGGAGCCATGTTGTTCCTAAGGATAACGATCCCTAACTGACTGAACTCTTTCTCTGTCACTCACACACAAACCTTTTGGTCTTTCCACTTTAATAAAAAGAGAGGAAAGGAAAAGAAAATGATTGGCATCCAATTTAATGATGTATCTATCCCCTCTTGCACCCCAAGGCTCAAGCAGGTGATGTGCAGCATGGCTGCCTCCTTGGGCCGTCTTATTGACAGACCATGTTGTGCTGAAGCATCACCTTCTAAGAAGTAGTTAAGATAAATGATCGCTCCTTGTGTTTCACCCCTCAGAGACCACAGTGTCATTCTCCAGCCTGAAAGGCCATTTGTAAAGCTCACAGGGTTGTTTTAGATATTAAAAAAAAAATTCAAAAGCCAAGCTCTTGCTCCAAGGAAAAGAAATTATCTCGCATGTTCTCGGTGCTCTGTGATTCTAAAACGGTTACTCTGCACCCAATGCAGAAACCAGATCCCCCTGCCCCCCAACCCACAAGGGCATTTTGGGATCTTCTTCCCTTTGTAATGTCTTACCGTTGCCACCCAACCCTTTACTGAGTTGCGCCGATTTCAGGATAGGGAAAGCTCACACTGATGTTTGTGGGGGTTAGATGACACACTCAGGAATGGGTTTTTGCTTTACGAGCAGCTCATAAAACGGAAAGAGTTGCTGTTTGCTCTTGATGCTTGTAGGAAGATGGAGCATGCGTTAATAATACTTCCTGGAATGGAGCCAGGAGAAGTGAGGATGTATATGAATTTAATGCAAAATGCAAACCCGAATGTAAATACTGGATACCTTCCAGCTTTTCAAGACTTAAGGAAAATAAAAACCCAGGGAGAAGTTTCCCTTTACTTAACACGCTTCTGCTCATGGAAAGCATCCTTTCTGCTGTTGAAAAAAAGGGGTATTTTAAAATAGAACACACATTTTAAACTTGGTGGTCTTTAAAAATTAACTGGAAGCTTCTTTTTTT
>NW_006921648.1:5145758-5151116 GCF_000298275.1 Orycteropus afer afer
GGTCAGCTTCGACTCACAGTGACCCTACGTATAACAGAATGAAACGTTGCTGAGTTCTGCGCTGTCCTCCCTAGAATAGGTGTGTCACTGCCCCCAAACCTAGTGGCTTAAAATAATCATCTGTTCAGCATGCAGTTACATGGTTGACATCTTGCACCGGGAACAACTGGATGGAGAAACAACTGTTTCTGGAAACAGAGAGGCCTGATGCCAGAGCTGAGGTTAGAAGATGAAGTTTTGCACTAACAATAGCTCATAGCCTCTGGGTGATTCAAATGGTTCATCGTCTGCTGCTAACCAAAAGATAGGAGGTTTGAATCCACCTTGGGAGAAAGACCTGCTGATGTACTTCTCAAATATCAGCACGGCAAACCATATGGGGCACAGTTCTGCTCTAGCAGACATGGGGGCGCCATGAATCGGAACCAACTCTATGGCAACTGCCTTCATTTGCCTGACTGACCCTGGTGCCTTACGCAGCCACTTCCTGGATTGTGGCTTCAAGATGGGCATGCACATAGAACAGAGAGTTGGAATCAAGACCCAAGGCACAATGCCCACGGGCAGTGTGAGATTTGTAATCCATTCACCAGCCTCCAGTCAAGCAGTTTTGTTGTTTATAGGTGCTGTTGAGTCAATTCTGACTCATAACGCCACATGCAACAGAGTAAAACTGCCCCCTAAGAATTTCCTAGGCTGCAATCATTGTGGATGCAGGACATCAAGTCTTTCTTCTCTGGAGCCCCTGGGTAAGTTCACTGTGCCAGGCGTCTGGTTAACAGCAGAACCCTTACCTGTTGTGCCACCAGAGCTTCTAGCAAGCAGTGTTAGATGTTGCTAAGATGTGGCCCCTTCTTAGGTGGGGTTCACCATTTGGCAGAAGATATACTAAGCCAGGAAAGAGCTAAACCAATTACCTACCAATCATGACACCTCTTAGGCATGACAGAGTACTGAGAAAGGAACGAAGCTGAGGAGCATCTGTGGAGATCAGTTGCCCAGGAAAAGTATTTTAGAAAATGATAGAATACTGAGAAGGATGTTGTTGCTGTTGTTAGCTGTTATGAGTTGGCCCACGACCTGTGATGACTCCATATAAAATGGAATTGGGCCATTGTGATCCACAGGGTTCTTGGAGGCTGATTTTCAGCAGTTGGTCTCCAGGCCTTTCTTCCTAGTCTTAGTGTAGAAGCTCTACTTTAACCCACACCAGGGCAACACACACGCCTCCACTGATAGACAGGTGGCAGTTGGACATGAGATGCATAGGCTGGGAATTGAGCTCGTGTCTCCTGCATGGAAGGTGAGAAGTTCACCACAGACCCACTCCTACCCTCATTGAAAATGGCACAACCATGTTAAAGTGGGAGAGAGATGGGGATAGAGGGGCATGTGTGTGTGAGTGTGTCTGTGATTTGAGATAGGATCAGTGTCTTAGTGCTGCTGAAAGACACTGACATAAGTGGCTGGTTTTAAAGAAAAGAAATCTGTTTTCTCACAGTTGAGGAGATAATGAGAAGTCCACATTCAGAGCGTGAGCTCTAGGGAAAGCTCTCCCTCTCTGTAGGTCTACAGGAAGATTCTTCTCTCTCTTAGCTTATGAAGTCCTCATGTTTCTTGGTCCCTTGGCTTGTAGACCATTCTTACCCAGCATCTGTCTTCCCCCATGTATGCCTCTCTCTGTGTCAAATCTCATCTTTTTATAACTCAGAAGAGATTAGGTTTACAGCCCATCCTGCTTGGGGATGACCTAATTAGCATAGCAAAGAAAACCTCATTTCTAGAAAGGGCTACATCCACAGGTATGTTGCTGTTCTTGCTGTTGAGTGCCTTCTCAAACTGATTCCAGTTCATCCTGACCCTGGAAGGCAGAGTAGAATGACCCAGTAGGGTCTCTTGGCTGCCATCTTTACAGGAGCAGCCTGCCAGCTCTTTTCCCTGACAGAGCTGCTGTATAAGTTCAAACCATCAACCTTTTGGGCAGCAGCTGAACATTTAGCCATTGTCCCATCAAGGCTCCTTTATCCATAGGCAATATGCATGACACAGCCTTACTGGCTTCCATCAAACATTTTGGAGGGGACACAATTCAACCCATGATAAGTTGTTGTTAGGTGCCATGCTGTCAGTTCCTATTCGTAGTTACCCTGTGCACAACCGAGCAAAATGCTGCTTGGTCCTGCACCAAACTCACAGTTGTTGCCATGTTTGAACCCATTGTTGCAGCCACTGTGTTAATCCATCCTGTGAGGATCTTCTCCTTTTAACTGACCCTCCTCCTTACTGATCATGATGTCCTTCTCCAGGAGCTGGTCCTGATAACATCTCCAGAGTACGTGAGATAAATCTCACCATCCTTGCTTCTGAGGAACATTCTGGCTGTATGTCCTCCAAGACAGATTTGTTCATCCTTCTGGCAGTTCTTGGTACATTCAGTATTTTTCACCGACACCATAATTCAAATGCATCAATTCTTCTACACTCTTCCTTATTCTACCATGGCTTGGGTCAGGCACACCTCAGTCCTCAACATGACATTTGTGCTTTTGATCACTCAAAGAGGTCTTTTGCAGCAGATTTTCCCAGTGCAATACGACATTTGATTTACTGACTGCTGTTGCCAAGGGTGTTGATTGTGGATCCAAGTAAAATGAAATCCTTGACAACTTCAATCTTTTCTCCATTTATCATGATGTTACCTACGGGTCCAGTTGTGAGTATTTGTTTTCTTTATGTGGAGGTAGGATCCATACTGAAGGCTGCAGTGTTTGATCTTCATCATAAAGTGCTTCAACTCCTCTTCACTTTTAGCTAGCAAGTTTATATCATCTGCATACATGAGTCTTCCTCCAATCCCGATGCCACATTCTTCATATAGTCAAGTTTCTCAGATAATTTGCTCAGCATGCAGATTGAAATACAGTGAAAGAATACAACCCTGTTACACACCTTTCCTGATTTTAAGCTATGCAGTATTCCCATGTTCTCTTCAAATGACTGCCTTTTGGTCAATGTACAGGTTTCTTGTGAACACAATTAAGTCTTCTGGAATTCCCGTTGTTTGCAATTTATCTGTAATTTGTCATGTTCCACACAGTTGAATGCCTTTGCATAGTCAATAAAACACAGGTAAGCATCTTTTTGGTATTCTTTGCTTTGCCGAAAACCATCTAACATCAGCAGCGATATCCCACATTCCATGTCCTGTTCTGAATCCAGCTTGAATTTCTGGAAGTTCTCTGCCAGGATATGCTGCAAACATTTTTGAATTATCTTCAGCAGAATTTTACTTGCATGTTACATGAATGATATTGTTTGATCATATCCACATTCTGTGGATCACCTTTCTTTGGAAAGGGCACGAAGATGAAACAAACTGAGTGTTATATTTAGTTCAGAACTAAGCAAAGTGTGAAAAGAGGATGGTTATAAGGTTTTCATGTTCAAACTTAGTGATGAGATAGACTCCCCTTATCTCTTCTCATTTTCTTACAGAATCCCATGAAATTAGAAGGAATTCTACTAAGTTTCATGAAAAGGTGAGGAGGGTTACCTATTGTAAGTACAGTTAAAGGGCACTGGATGGGAGTAATATTTGGCTTCTCTTAGCTTTGAAGCTTACTCATGATGTGTCCTTGGCAGGGATGTCTGCTTACCCAAAATCAGTTGCTTCATCTGTAAAATGAGTTAGTTAGACTAGGTTAGCATGATACCAATTCTGATTGGTGGGTAGAGTGCTACATGGGAAAAGGAATCTGAGTTCTGTAATTGATTAGTGAAGACTGTCAGTTCCCTAGAATGAGGGAGTAGTGTTGGGCATGCCATGTATTTACCATTCCCTGATGGCCCTTTCGTTGTCTATCACACTGTTTCCTAAAGCATTTTACTGGTAATTGGGGGGAAAAAAAACCCAGTGACATCCCAATTTTTCTTTCTTGTTCTGAGTTTTAAAAGACGGAGCCCTGAAAAAGTGAGGCCATAAATGAAAACAATCGAGGAGGTGAATAAAAACATGAATACATGACTCCGTACACTGACTTCCAAGGGATCAAACAAAACAAATTGTGTGCAGGAGGGAATCGGATTAGTCCTTCTCTCTTTGGTAACATTATTAGTGTGATTCATGTACAAAGACCAAAGTTTCCTGAAATTCATAATTCTGCCCATTCCTCTGTGAGCTTCGTGTTTCCCAGAGTGATCATGCTGATCCGTTTCCTTATAACTGGAGTGAATGTCTAAGTGCTCATTTTGCCAGGGCTGCAGCATAATTGGACCCAGTGGGGAAACAACAGAGAAGTGATTTGCTTCCTGAGGAGAAAGAATGTGAACTCTGATGTGATGGACTATCACGCCAGGAGGGACCCCGTCTGTACCCCAGGGTCACGAAGTGGAATGCTTACAGGCTAGTTATGGAGTTGGGGCTGGAGGACAGTGACTCATGCTCAGAAGAATGGAGGGCTTCCTTGTATATCCTTTTGAAAGGAGCCCTGGTGACTCAACATTTAAGCATTCAGCTGCCAGCCAAAAGGTTGGCGATTAGAACCCTCCCAGTAGCTCCACAGAAGAAAGACCTGGCAATCTGCTCCCTTAAACATTACAGCCTAGAAAACCCTATGGGGCAGTTCTACTCGGTGACATGGGTCACTATGCGTCAAAAATCGACTCAGAGCACACAACGACAACAGCCATGTTCTTTTGAATAGTGACACCAACTGGGACTCCAATATTTCCAAAATGGTAGCTCTTTGGGATCTTGGTGATTTCACAATTGGATTCCATCTTCGTAAAATATTGGCAGGTATGACAGTTTCTACCTCACTCTGTCCCTTAAGTGGCTGCTTTAAGAAGCATCTGTGTCTTACCTTTGAGATCAACTCTTTCCTTGCAGGTATCCATAAAAGCATTTCTCTAATCTTGGCGTAGTGGGCAGCGGCACACAGGACCTCTCTGTAAGATTTTAGCAAATTCCTGTACATCTATAATTATTTAAAAATAAAAGTTGAAAAAAGATTATCTTTTATTTTAACTTTTTATTATGATTTCAGTGAAAGTATACAGAGCAAATTGGTTTTCCAAACAACAATTCATATGTATTTTGTTTCATGACATTGATTCCAGTCCCTGCAATGTAACCGGACTCCTCCCACTTCCTCCCTGGGTTTACCATTCCCCCTCATCCTTCTTTCCTATCCCTTCCCGCCTTCTGAACTTTACCCCAGGGGAAATGCTATCCTTTTGATGGGTGGTTGGTTCTAAGGAGTGTGTACCTCCACGGTGTTATCGTCCATACCATAGACCTGTCGGTTATTTGCCTGAAAGGTGAACCACAAGGGTGAGTTCAGTTCCAGGCTTGAAGGG
>NW_006921648.1:5151526-5152983 GCF_000298275.1 Orycteropus afer afer
CACACACACACACACACATTACTCACCAAAGTAGGATACAGAACATTTTAAAGAAGTAAGTTTAGAGTTTGGGAGAGATGTCAGGAATTCAGTTAGCAGTGTAATGAATGTAATATGCTTCTTGCTGCCTCTACCAAGACCTCCACTCTCCTTTTGGCTTTGTTCTTGGCCTAAGATCATTCTTGGCTCTTCTTACATTCTGACAGTGCAGGGTTCTGGTGACCAGTCCCCCTGACTTTATTGTAAACCTCCTTCCATATGTGCAGTATATCTTGTAGGGACATGACCCGCACCCCAAGCTCCAGGGATCAAATCCCTGTTGTTCTCTGCATCCTCTTCCATTCCTAGGCAACTCAAGAAGTGCAACCATTACAAATGCAGCAGAAATGATTTACCCAGATAATTCCTCACCAAAATGAAATGTCTCAACAATGCTTCAGATTTGCTTTTGTTCTGCCTGAACCATAATAATGGTAGTCATTAAAATCCTAATGGCAAAACTGTTTTTTATTATAAACACATCTCAGCATAGATTTTTGCTGAGTGCTCCCTCTTTGTTATCTTGCCGAAACAGAAGGGTGCTGATTGGAGAAGTGAGAGTCGTGCAGTTGGAGTGTTTGAGGATGGAGGATGCTCTGTTTTCCCCAATGGAAGAGGTTTGTGAGAAAGAGCATGAGTGATGCTGGGCTTGTGTTTGTCCAGACCTGACTCTTCCCTTACTAGCCAAGAAATCCCCATGTGCATGAGTTGTCAAAGCAGAATGAAAATACCTGCCTTGGAGGGCTGTCAAGAATTACAAATGGTGGCCATGCTTACAACAAGCAAGGCAACCATTGCCGTGGAGTTGGAGCCGACCCATAGTGACCCTACTATACCTGAGTCCACTGTTACAGCCACCATGCCAGTCCATCTTGTTGAGGGTCTTCCCCTTTTTCATTGACCCTCCACTCTACCAAGCATGACATCCTTCTCCAGAGTGATCCCTTCTGACAACATGACCAAAGCAGGTCAGACGAAGTCTGGTCATTCTCACTTCCAAGGAGCATTCTGGCTGCACTTCCTCCAGGAAAGATTTGTTAGTTTTTTTAGCAGCCCATGGTACTTTCAGTATTCTTTCCCAACACCATAACTCTAAAGCATTAACTCTTCTCTGGTCTTCCTTATTCATTGTCCAATCTCACATGCATATAAGGCGACTAAAAATACCATGGCTTGAGTTAGACGCATCTTAGTCTTCAAGGACATTATCTTGGCTCTTAAGTACTTGAAGGAGGTCTTTTTCAGAAGATTTGCCCAATGCAATATGCCTTTTGATGTCTTGACTGCTGTTTCCTTTAGCATTGATTGTTGTTGTTGTTGTTGTTATGTGCTGTCGAGTCGGCCCCGACTCATAGCGACCCCTCCTTGGGTTTCCGAGGCAGTATCACTACGGAAGTAGGATTGCCCAACCTTCCTTC
>NW_006921648.1:5158493-5166611 GCF_000298275.1 Orycteropus afer afer
CTTCCAAGGGTAGAAGTTATAAATAGCTGACAAAAATCAGGCATGGCTGCCATGGATCCTTTTGAAAGATCATCTTCCTTGGAAGTAATTTCTGAGCCACATTCAGCTCTTAGATGGCCCCATCTATTTTCTACCTCCTGAAGTAAGCGGCCTGTGAATTAGAATGCTCCTGAAGACGCAGAGTTAAATAGAGTTGCAACTACAGGGTGGCCATTACGTTAAGTAATGTAATGAACAGGGATACTGAGGAAATAAATCAAATGCAAACAGTCAACACCAATCAAGGGAGCTGGGCATTCTGGCCACTTAAAATGTATTAAATGAGTGTTTCAATCACAGTGGGTATTTTTCACTAACTCTTTTCATCAGCTAGCATCCTTCTCAACAGAGTACCCATGCATGTCGACGTGGTGGTCTGTGAAGAGCCCAACAGTTCATCCACACAGGGACAGTCTCAGAAATGTGAATTCTACCTAAGGTTTTTGCAGATAGCTTAATGAACAGCAGAAGAACTGGGAAAGGTTGGTGAAAGTCTGTTAAAAAAAAATCTTTGGAGTTTTGCACAGAGTAAAATAAATAAATTAGAATTTCAGACAGAGTGAGAATTCAAATTTTATTCTAACTTCAGGCAGTTAACTTGGTACCAAGGTGCACGTATTTTGTTATTGTATATCCATCCATAAAATTTCTGTGCAAGTACTTTGTGCATCTGTGTGTATTTCTTATGTGTACACACAGAATACGTAATAACAATGCTATAATATTTACAAGTGATAATGACACATAAGCACACACGTATATGTTGCTGTATGTCAAGTCCATTCCTACTCATGGAGACCTTATAGGACAGAGTAAAACTGTCCCATAGGGTTTCCAAGGCTGTAATCTTTAGAGTATCAGATCACCAGGGCTTTTGATGCCACTGGGTGGGTTCAAACCTCTGACGTTTTGCTTAACAGCTGAGCACTTAACCATTGTGGTTGCAGGTCTCATTATGCATGTATGTGGTGCTGTTAGGTGCTGGGGAGTTGGTTCCAGCTTACAAGGACCTTCTGTAGAACCGAATGAAGCACTGCCCAGTCCTGCACCAACCTCACATTCATTGCTGTGCTTGAGCCCATCGTTGCAGCCATATTGCCAGTCCATCTCTCTGAGAGTCTTCGTACATCCGGGCATCCTCCCATCCATCCATATTTGTGTTTCTCTGTTTTGTCTTAGAAAAAAAGCCTTTTACATCTGAAGACATTACATAAGTTTTGTTTCCTTGTGTCCTTTTGCTTTCTTTCCCATTTTTACATTGTTAAAGAGACTGTGTTGTTTGTACTTTCAAGGAACTTTAGAAGAGTTAGGAAATAATTTTGATGTTTTAAATTCCAAGTATTTTTTAAGGTCTGGAAAGCATATTGAAGGTCTTTCCATTGGTATTGGCTATAAGCACACGCACAGTAAGGATGTGCTGTTTGAACTTAGCAGGTTTACAATGGGATATGGGTACCAGGCCCCCTCTGTCTCTCCCTCCCCCTCGAGCCCACTCCCCTCTGCATACTTTTAGAGGAGGCATCTGCTCGCTTGCTGGCCTGGCCATCCCCCTTCCACAGGTAGCAGAACATCCTTTTCTTTGTTCACAGTCCCTGTGGGTGTGGTGGACCCACCTCAGATTCAAGTGTGGCATGTGACTCAAGTCTGACCAATCAGAGCCTCCCAAACTCTGCCCTCATTGGGTGATTCAGGGATGGGTGGCATTTTAGTTACATAAGCCAGTCACTTTGAGGGCAAAGGTGCATCTGTCCCCAGCCATGGCATTCTCAATCACCTCCTATGCAGGCAAAAGATGGATAATGAAGAAAGAAGACAGAGGAAGAACTGATGCATTTGAATTATGTCATCAGTCAAGAATGTTGAATATATCATTGACTGCCAGAAGAACAAATAAGTTTGTCTTGGAAGAAGTCCAGCCAAGAATGCTCCTTAGAAGTGAGGATGATGAGACTTCATTTCGTGTATCTCAGATGTGTTGTCAGGAGGGACTAGGTCCTGGAGAAGGACGTTGTGCTTGGTCAAGTAGTAGTTGTTGTTGTTATGTGCGGTTGAGTCAGCCCTGACTCATAGAGACCCCTCCTTGGGTTTCCGAGGTGGTATCACTACGGAAGTAGATTGCCCAACCTTCCTTCCAAAGAGCGGCTGGTGGGTTTGAACTGCCAGCTTTCTGGTTAGCAGGCAAGTAGCAAAAAGGAAGAAGACACTCAATGAGATACATTGACACGGTGGCTGCGACAGTGGGCTCAAACACACACAGCAGTGATTGTGAGGAGGGGCAGGACTGGGCGGTGTTTGTCCTGTCGTCCAGGGGGTAAGTATGAGTCCGAACCGACTAGATGGCACCTAGCAACAAAAGGCGAGTAACTCCTTCCTACCTCCCCTGTACTTGACATTGCGTTCTCTTGCGCTTTGTCTCTTAGGAACTTGACTAACTGCACCTGCTATATAGCTAGTGATGTTTCCTATGTCTAGTCATCCTTACTAAAAGCCTTGAAGTCATTACAAGTTTTTCATATGAACAAAACCTGACCCTCCTGATTTGCTCTTGACCCCATTGCCAATGTTATTTTACTAAAATACAGATTTAAATATGTCCACACCTAACCAAATATATGTATATATCCTGCCATTTTCTACAGAATGATGTCTGAACTTCTTCCCTTGGTACTCTAGGGCTTTTAGCCCCTGGTCCCCAGCCAGCCTTCAGTTCTCTGTGTCCACCATTCAACCCCTAACTCCATGCAGTCTTGGTTCTGGGGAGATCAGAGAACCCAGTGCATTCCCAGCATGACGTGTGTCTTCCTCCCGAGATGCCTATGACATGCTTCGTCCTCATTCAGGGATCACCTTTCCTCCCAGTCTGCCTTGGCAAGTCTCATTCTCCACTGGTAGAGTGAGCACTCCATCTTCTGGCGTTCTAGAAACCTTCATACTTCCGACAGTGTGATATTTATGTTTCCAGGATTAGTCTTAATATGCCTTCCTCAGTCCCTGGTCCGGCGGTTCCCCATTAGCAATTATGCCTTCACCTTTGCGTTCCTGGAACACAGAACTTTATCAACATATACCCATTGCTGCTGAGTCAGTGCTGACTCCTAGTGACCCTATAGGACAGAGAAGAACCGCCCCATCGGGTTTCCAAGGCTGTCAGTCTTCATGGAAGCAGACTGCCTCATCTTTCTCCCATGGAGTAGATGGTGGGTTTGAACCGCCAACTTTTTGGTTAGCAGCCAAACACTTTAACCAATGCACCACCAGGCGTCCTTATTAGCACCTAGAAAGAGCTGCTGTTGTTGTTTTGCCGTTGAGTCGGACCCGACTCATAGCAACCCCTCCTTGGGTTTCTGAGGCGGTATCACTATGGAAGTAGATTGCCTGACCTTCCTTCTGTGGAGTGGCTGGTGGATTTGAACCGCCAGCCTTCTGGTTAGCAGTCAAGTGCCTTAGGCACTATGCTACCAGAGCTCCTCTAGAAAGAGCTAATACAGGTAAATGAGTGAACTAGAGAATGAATGGGTTGGATGAATGATGCTGTTTGCCCCCCATTTCTCTGTAAACAGGACATGTGGGCTCATGAATATCCACAGAAATGATTACTTTAACTTTGTCTATTATTTGTACTGTCTGGCAGGTTTTCACTCCTGCAAAGATATTTTATTTTTGACACAGCCATAAGGAATACTTAATGCAATATGGCTCTGAATATCTTACCTGATGCATTTTCCTTGAGAATATTGATAATGGCTTTCTATGGTTTTTTGAGACAGGGCTATGCATTTGCATCAGTGATTCCCTTTGTCATTTTTCCATTCATTGACTTACTAAGCTCTTCACAGAGGCCAGACCTCGAGCCCGGCCACAGCCAGCCAAAGACAACTAAAGCATGCTTTCTGTCCTCAAAGATTACATGTCTCCAAGCCAACACCTCCCAGTTGGATCTGTGTCTTCACTGCCCTCAACACACTAACAGTAGCCACAATGTAGTGAGTACTTTCTGTGTGCTAGAGGAAGTAGTAAGTGCTTGATGTCTGCTCTTCGTGATTCTCATGACGATTCTGAGGGGGGTGTTAGGATTCTTGTTTCGTAGAGGAAGGAAGAGAAGCTCAGAGGTGAAATGACTGGATAAAGACCTTCCAGCCACTCAGCAGTGGGATTGGCACTGGGCCAAGAGTTATGGGCAGCCAAAGCCACAACACCAGTTGACTTGTCTTGGAGCTGATCCTTCACCTAATCTTTGAGGATGAGGAATGTTACTGTGCTGGAAAACTCTCTGTCTCTCTCTGAGCTGGAGGAGTAATTGGCCAGAAGAAAGAAGGGCGCTTCTACCAAAGAGAGGGAGGAATATGTCAGAAAGCCCAATTTTAGGTAACACAGTCCCTATAGAAAGAAGAGGTGGGATTTGTGTGGGCATGGGCATGATGGGGAGGATGGCACAGGACTGGGCAGTGTCGTTCTGTTGTGTGTAGGGTCACTGTGCTGACCACAGAGCTGACTCAGTGGCACCAGACAACAAAAGGTACATGCATTGGAGGTAGGGGACCATAATGCCTTCTCATGGTCATGTCCTCCTGTCACTGGGATTGCTTTTCTGTTTTCTTAGGACATGGGACATATCTCTCTTGTTTCCCTGTTCATAATTTTCAGCTCTCTCAAGCCTGCCCAAATTATTTGAATGCAAGTATATAGCTTACCTTGATCTATCTTTTTATAAGTTCTCTTGAACATGAATGTTTTAGCTTTCTTATAGACTGGGCCTTGGTGGTTTGGTGATGGGATTCATGAAGGACTGGGCAGCGTTTTGTCCCATAGTGCTACTAGAGCTCCTCATAAAGGCATTGTTGTGGTGTGATATGCCCTCGAGTTGGACCCGACCCATAGTGACCCCTCCTTGGGTTTCTGAGGCAATATCACTACAGAAGTAGATTGCCCCATCTTCCTTCCGAGGAGTGGCTGGTGGGTTTGAACCACCAGCCTTCTGGTTAGCAGTCAAGTGCCTTGGGCACTATGCTACCAGAGCTCCTCATAAAGGCATTAGAGGGAGGCAATTATCTCATCCATGGGAAAGTGCATTATGAGATATCTCGTTTGGTAGCAGTTAAAGTTGTAATGATAACAGCCAGGGTGCATTTTGTGTGCTTAGTCCGTCCAGCCCTTGTGCCTGGCTCCTCACATGTTCTAGCTCACTGATCTGCAGAATAACCATGGAGGGGGTAGTCAGTGTCATCCTCTCTGTCTTTTCTGAGTGGTACAAATGATTCACTCTCAACTGTTAACCTGGAGGTTGGTGGTTTGAACCCCTCCAGCAGCTGTGCTTCCTTAATGATAAGAGCTGAGAAAACACCATGGGGCCATTCTACTCTGTCACACATGGGGTGGCCATGAGTTAGACTTGACTTACTTAATGACAATGAGTTTGTTTTTGTTTGTTTGTTCTTTAAGTGGTTTTATGTTATACTGAAGCACAGAGAGCAAAGATACTTGGCCAAAACAGATTCAAACTCAAGCCCCAGCCCTTTACCTCTAGGCGGGGATAAAATGATTTATGATACATGTGTGGAGTGTGTGTGTGTGTGTGTGTGTGTTCTCTGGTTCTGCTCAGGGCAAAGCCACAGCCAGTTGGCATGGGCACAGACTACCCTTCAAGATGGCAGAGCTGACCAGTGTTGCTTAATGGCTCTGGGATGACCCAGTATTCAGGGACATCGTCCCTTTGTGCTATGACATTGATGTTACTGTCAGTTGACAGTGAGCTTTATCATCAATCCCTTCAAGTACAAAAGGCCGCTATTCACAAACTGTCATTAAAAGCGCCTCTCTCTTTTTAAAAGCAATCTCTCCTTTATTCCCTCCGTAATGGGAACCAGTGTACCAGAACTGGCTGACCTTAAGGTGGGCCTCTTTAGTTTCAAAAAGAGAGTGAGAGAGAAATGGTTATGTTTTAAATGTGCTTAAGATTGAGGCACAGAATTAGAAAGGACCTGGAGGGAGGAGCAGATAGAAGGTGCTGTTGTTGTTGTTATTAGGTGCCATCAAGTTGCCTCTGACTCATTCAACCCTATCGTTGGCTTAGTAGAATGAAAAACTGCCCGATCCCATGCCAGCTCCATGATCCTTGCTATACTTGAGCCCATCACTGCAGCCACCGTGTCAATCCATCTCGTTGAGGGCCTTCCCCTCTTTCGTTGACCCTCCACCTTACCGGGCACGACATCCTTCTCCAGGGAATCGTCCCTTCTGACATGACCAAAGTATGTGAGACGAAGTCTGGCCATTCTCACCTCCAAGGAGCATTCTGGCTGCACTTCTCCAGGACAGACCTGTTAGTTCTTTTAGCAGCCCATGGTACTTTCAGCAGTCTTCGCCAGCACTTGCGACAGTGCAAAAGCGTCAACTCTTCTTCGGTCTTCCGTATTCATTGTCCAGCTGGATAGAAGGTGGGACAGGAGAACGCAGAGGTGGCCTTGGTTTTTTCTTGCTTTTAGAGGATGGGCGTTGCCAGTTAAATCCACGGAGTCTTTCACAGTGTGTCTACCGGTGATGTATGCACCCTCTGAACAGGGTCGTAGACGCCCTAAATATTTCTTTTAGCCACGAGGCATGGGTATGAATAAGACTTCCATGGTCACAGATGCTAAGAGTGACTGTGGGTACAGTGTATGCACAGAGGGAGGTGGTGGTGGTGGTAGCTGCCCTTGAGTCCACTCCAACACGTGGTGACCTATGGATAAGAGGTCAAAGTGCTACCTGCTTGCAGGCCATCCTCACAGTCATTGGTGTGTTTGAGCCCATTGCTGTGCAGCTCTTGTGTCAATGCATGTCATTGAGGGTGGACATCATTTTTTTTTTTTTATTTCACCTGTTTAGGATTTTTTTTTTTTTAATATAACTTCTGTTGTTGTTGTTGTTATGTGCTGTTGAGGCGGACCCCTCCTTGGGTTTCCAAGGCAGTATCAGTACGGAAATAGATTGCCTCATCTTCCTTCTGAGGAGTGGCTGGTGGGTTTGAACCGCCAGCCTTCTGATTAGCAGTCAAGTGCCTTAGCCACTATGCTACCAGAGCTCCCAATATAACTACTATGAGTAAATTACCTATATGGGTAACTCTTTCTTTGTCTTTTAATTGTGCTGTAGGTGCAAGTTTACAGAGCAGAGTTTGTTTTACATTCAGCATTTTCTATGTACATTTGGTTTCACTTACCAATTACCTTCCCCAACCCTTCCCCACTCTTCTCCCTTCCCTGTCCAGTAACCACCCACCCCACCCCCACCCCATGCCCCTCACTGTTACGCACACCTGCATGTCCTGCATTTCCTCCATGTGAATGTTACCCCTCTGGTGCCCTGTGGTCGACTGCTTCAAGGGATGCATCTCCATAGAGTCTGTGGGTGCATCACTCTGAGTTGAGTGGTCTGCGTGTACATCTTGTTTACTGTTGGGCTGATAGCCAGCCCCTGGGAGTGAGTTTTATTCTAGGCCCAAAGTATACCCCAGAGCCATAGTATTGGGGGTCCCACCAGACTCCATCCAACCAGTAATTCTGGTCATTGTTGTGTTTTTGGATTTTGTTCCACGTTTTTCATCCCACTCTATCCAGGATCTCCGGACTTGATCTCTTCCAGAGTATAATCTTGTTCACTGACCCTCATCTGATCTTCTCAGTTATTTATGTGTTTATCTGTAGCTTGGTGTTTGGTGTTAAGAGTAATGCAGTATTGTGGATATACTGGTATTAGCCTCTGTCATCTATATCTTATGTGCACAATTCAGTGTCCTCCCTTTCCTTAATGTTATCATGGTGGTCACAGACTCTTTCCATACCATCCCTCCCCTTACCCATCTCAGCCTGTGACCCCCAACTAGCCTGAAATTAATCCCTCCCCTTCCCTCCCCACCCCGGTAACCTACAAAGTGACTTCCCTTCTTAAGCAAACCCTTCTTTGTCCTTTTACAGTAATGGGCTCATACACTATTTGTCTTTCTGCGATTGACTTATTTCACTCAGCATAATGTCCTCCAGGCTCACGGGTGTTGTGAGGTGATTCGTGTATCCTTCATTGCTCTTTTTTTTAATTTTTTTT